>NW_017189987.1:0-19351 GCF_001704415.2 Capra hircus
TCTCCAGCGTTGCTTGGCCGCCCAGATTCAGCGCCACCGGAGAGCAGCACAACCTCCAGGGCCCCTGGCTGGGGTTTTCAGCCCCGCACACACGGAGGCTGATTCCTTGGTGCCCAGAAAGTGTATGACAGACGTAGGTTCCCTAGCACTCTCCTCCCCAGCAGAGACATGTGCAGGTGTTTGGGGCCTGATCCTGCGTGTCTGGGTTCCTGCCCACAGCCCCAACTCAGGGGAAGCAGCCCCTGAGGCAAGACCTGCTGGAGGAGCCCTGCGCCCCCGCCTGATAGGCGAGTGCACAGCCAGCAGGGAAGCGAGCCTCCTCGGGGAAGAGGAGGCAGCAAGTCCCGTCAAGCTGAAATCCCTGCTTACACGAAGCTAAGTGCGACTCCAGTACGGCAGATCTCTAGCTCTGTTCAGAGGCCCGATCTGGCAGAGTTCCTGGCACCAAGATGCTCTGCCATAGGCGAGCCTTGCGCAGACTTGCCTTGCTTTAAGGCTCCCTCCCCCGAAGGAGCAGGCTGTGTGAGGCTCGGAAACGCCACTGGCGCCTTCCTGGCTTCAGCTCTACCCTGCCTTGCCTTTGCACTTAGGTCCCAAGCGTCCTTGAGGAGGGCTTAGGGGCTGGTGGGTTGCACACTGCCAAGGGCTCCAGCAGTGAAAGCTCTGTCAGAGGGAAGCGAAGGGCAACAGCAGGGCTCCTTCAGCGGTTCCTTGGCCGCCAGACAAAGCTCCGCACGGAGAGCACCAGGTTCCAAGGGCCCCTGGCTGGGTTTTGCATCCCCACACTCCAGAGGCTGACTCCGTGGGTGCCTAGAAAGTGTGTGAGAGACGTAGGTTCCCTAGCACTCTCCTCCCCAGCAGAGACATGTGCAGGTGGTTGGGGCCTTATCCTGCGTGTCTGGGTTCCCCCACAGCCTCAACTCAGGGGAAGCAGCCCCTGAGGCAAGACCTGCTGGAGGAGCCCTGCGCGCCCGCCTGATAGGCGAGAGCACAGCCAGCAGTGTAGCGAGCCTCCTCGGGAGAAGAGGAGGCAGCCGAGCCCAGTCAAGAGGAAAGCCCTGCTTGCACGGAGCTAAGTGGGCCTCCAGTACGGCAGAGCTCTAGCTCTGCTCAGAGCCCCGATCTGGCAGAGTTTCTGGCGCGAGGCTGCTCGGCCGGGGCTCGCCTTGCCCAGACTTGCCTTGCTTTTGCTCCTCCCCAGGAAGGAGCTGTCTGAGCGAGCCTGGGAGACGCCACTGGTGCCTTCCTTGCCTCAGCTCCAATCCTGCCTTGCCTTTGCACATAGGTGCCAGGCGTGGTTGGGGAGGGCTTAGGGGGTGGTGGGTTGCACACTGCCAAGGGCTTCAGCAGTGAGAGCTCTGTCAGAGGGAAGGGAAGGGCAACTGCAGGGCTCCTCCAGCGGTTTCTAGGCCGCCTAGAATCAGCGCCGCACCGAGAGCACCAGGCTCCCAGGGCCCCTGGCTGGGGTTTTCAGCCCCGCACACACGGAGGCTGATTCCTTGGGTGCCCAGAAAGTGTATGACAGACGTAGGTTCCCTAGCACTCTCCTCCCCAGCAGAGACATGTGCAGGTGGTTGGGGCCTGATCCTGCGTGTCTGGGTTCCTGCCCACAGCCCCAACTCAGGGGAAGCAGCCCCTGAGGCAAGACCTGCTGGAGGAGCCCTGCGCCCCCGCCTGATAGGCGAGTGCACAGCCAGCAGGGAAGCGAGCCTCCTCGGGGAAGAGGAGGCAGCCCAGCCCCGTCAAGTTGAAAGCCCTGCTTGCACGGAGCTAAGTGCGCCTCCAGTACGGCAGAGCTCTAGCTCTGCTCAGAGCCCCGATCTGGCAGAGTTCCTGGCGCGAGGCTGCTCTGCCGGGGGCTAGCCTTGCCCAGACTTGCCTTGCTTTTAGGCTGCCTCTCCAGGAAGGAGCAGGCAGCAGGAGCCTGGGAGTCGCCACTGGCGCCTTTCTTGCCTCAGCTCCAATCCTGCCTTGCCTTTGCACTTAGGTCCCAGTCCTCCTTAAGGAGAGCTTAGGGGCTGGTGGGTTGCACACTGCCAAGGGCTCCAGCAGTGAGAATTCTGTCAGAGGGAAGGGAAGGGCAACTGCAGGGCTCCTCCAGCGGTTGCTTGGCCGCCCAGATTCAGCGCCACACGGAGAGCACCAGGCTCCCAGGGCCCCTGGCTGGGGTTTTCAGCCCCGCACACACGGAGGCTGATTCCTTGGGTGCCCAGAAAGTGTATGACAGACGTAGGTTCCCTAGCACTCTCCTCCCCAGCAGAGACATGTGCAGGTGTTTGGGGCCTGATCCTGCGTGTCTGGGTTCCTGCCCACAGCCCCAACTCAGGGGAAGCAGCCCCTGAGGCAAGACCTGCTGGAGGAGCCCTGCGCCCCGCCTGATAGGCGAGTGCACAGCCAGCAGGGAAGCGAGCCTCCTCGGGGGAAGAGGAGGCAGCAAGTCCCCGTCAAGCTGAAATCCCTGCTTACACGAAGCTAAGTGCGACTCCAGTACGGCAGATCTCTAGCTCTGTTCAGAGGCCCGATCTGGCAGAGTTCCTGGCACCAAGATGCTCTGCCATAGGCGAGCCTTGCGCAGACTTGCCTTGCTTTAAGGCTCCCTCCCCAGGAAGGAGCAGGCTGTGTGAGGCTCGGAAACGCCACTGGCGCCTTCCTGGCTTCAGCTCTACCCCTGCCTTGCCTTTGCACTTAGGTCCCAAGCGTCCTTGAGGAGGGCTTAGGGGCTGGTGGGTTGCACACTGCCAAGGGCTCCAGCAGTGAAAGCTCTGTCAGAGGGAAGCGAAGGGCAACAGCAGGGCTCCTTCAGCGGTTCCTTGGCCGCCCAGACAAAGCTCCGCACGGAGAGCACCAGGTTCCAAGGGCCCCTGGCTGGGTTTTGCATCCCCACACTCCCAGAGGCTGACTCCGTGGGTGCCTAGAAAGTGTGTGAGAGACGTAGGTTCCCTAGCACTCTCCTCCCCAGCAGAGACATGTGCAGGTGGTTGGGGCCTTATCCTGCGTGTCTGGGTTCCCGCCCACAGCCTCAACTCAGGGGAAGCAGCCCCTGAGGCAAGACCTGCTGGAGGAGCCCTGCGCGCCCGCCTGATAGGCGAGAGCACAGCCAGCAGTGTAGCGAGCCTCCTCGGGAGAAGAGGAGGCAGCCGAGCCCAGTCAAGAGGAAAGCCCTGCTTGCACGGAGCTAAGTGGGCCTCCAGTACGGCAGAGCTCTAGCTCTGCTCAGAGCCCCGATCTGGCAGAGTTTCTGGCGCGAGGCTGCTCGGCCGGGGGCTCGCCTTGCCCAGACTTGCCTTGCTTTTAGGCTCCCTCCCCAGGAAGGAGCTGTCTGAGCGAGCCTGGGAGACGCCACTGGTGCCTTCCTTGCCTCAGCTCCAATCCTGCCTTGCCTTTGCACATAGGTGCCAGGCGTCGTTGGGGAGGGCTTAGGGGGTGGTGGGTTGCACACTGCCAAGGGCTTCAGCAGTGAGAGCTCTGTCAGAGGGAAGGGAAGGGCAACTGCAGGGCTCCTCCAGCGGTTTCTAGGCCGCCTAGAATCAGCGCCGCACCGAGAGCACCAGGCTCCCAGGGCCCCTGGCTGGGGTTTTCAGCCCCGCACACACGGAGGCTGATTCCTTGGGTGCCCAGAAAGTGTATGACAGACGTAGGTTCCCTAGCACTCTCCTCCCCAGCAGAGACATGTGCAGGTGGTTGGGGCCTGATCCTGCGTGTCTGGGTTCCTGCCCACAGCCCCAACTCAGGGGAAGCAGCCCCTGAGGCAAGACCTGCTGGAGGAGCCCTGCGCCCCCGCCTGATAGGCGAGTGCACAGCCAGCAGGGAAGCGAGCCTCCTCGGGGGAAGAGGAGGCAGCCCAGCCCCGTCAAGTTGAAAGCCCTGCTTGCACGGAGCTAAGTGCGCCTCCAGTACGGCAGAGCTCTAGCTCTGCTCAGAGCCCCGATCTGGCAGAGTTCCTGGCGCGAGGCTGCTCTGCCGGGGGCTAGCCTTGCCCAGACTTGCCTTGCTTTTAGGCTGCCTCTCCAGGAAGGAGCAGGCAGCAGGAGCCTGGGAGTCGCCACTGGCGCCTTTCTTGCCTCAGCTCCAATCCTGCCTTGCCTTTGCACTTAGGTCCCAGTCCTCCTTAAGGAGAGCTTAGGGGCTGGTGGGTTGCACACTGCCAAGGGCTCCAGCAGTGAGAATTCTGTCAGAGGGAAGGGAAGGGCAACTGCAGGGCTCCTCCAGCGGTTGCTTGGCCGCCCAGATTCAGCGCCACACGGAGAGCACCAGGCTCCCAGGGCCCCTGGCTGGGGTTTTCAGCCCCGCACACACGGAGGCTGATTCCTTGGGTGCCCAGAAAGTGTATGACAGACGTAGGTTCCCTAGCACTCTCCTCCCCAGCAGAGACATGTGCAGGTGTTTGGGGCCTGATCCTGCGTGTCTGGGTTCCTGCCCACAGCCCCAACTCAGGGGAAGCAGCCCCTGAGGCAAGACCTGCTGGAGGAGCCCTGCGCCCCCGCCTGATAGGCGAGTGCACAGCCAGCAGGGAAGCGAGCCTCCTCGGGGAAGAGGAGGCAGCAAGTCCCCGTCAAGCTGAAATCCCTGCTTACACGAAGCTAAGTGCGACTCCAGTACGGCAGATCTCTAGCTCTGTTCAGAGGCCCGATCTGGCAGAGTTCCTGGCACCAAGATGCTCTGCCATAGGCGAGCCTTGCGCAGACTTGCCTTGCTTTAAGGCTCCCTCCCCAGGAAGGAGCAGGCTGTGTGAGGCTCGGAAACGCCACTGGCGCCTTCCTGGCTTCAGCTCTACCCCTGCCTTGCCTTTGCACTTAGGTCCCAAGCGTCCTTGAGGAGGGCTTAGGGGCTGGTGGGTTGCACACTGCCAAGGGCTCCAGCAGTGAAAGCTCTGTCAGAGGGAAGCGAAGGGCAACAGCAGGGCTCCTTCAGCGGTTCCTTGGCCGCCCAGACAAAGCTCCGCACGGAGAGCACCAGGTTCCAAGGGCCCCTGGCTGGGTTTTGCATCCCCACACTCCCAGAGGCTGACTCCGTGGGTGCCTAGAAAGTGTGTGAGAGACGTAGGTTCCCTAGCACTCTCCTCCCCAGCAGAGACATGTGCAGGTGGTTGGGGCCTTATCCTGCGTGTCTGGGTTCCCGCCCACAGCCTCAACTCAGGGGAAGCAGCCCCTGAGGCAAGACCTGCTGGAGGAGCCCTGCGCGCCCGCCTGATAGGCGAGAGCACAGCCAGCAGTGTAGCGAGCCTCCTCGGGAGAAGAGGAGGCAGCCGAGCCCAGTCAAGAGGAAAGCCCTGCTTGCACGGAGCTAAGTGCGCCTCCAGTACGGCAGAGCTCTAGCTCTGCTCAGAGCCCCGATCTGGCAGAGTTTCTGGCGCGAGGCTGCTCGGCCGGGGGCTCGCCTTGCCCAGACTTGCCTTGCTTTTAGGCTCCCTCCCCAGGAAGGAGCTGTCTGAGCGAGCCTGGGAGACGCCACTGGTGCCTTCCTTGCCTCAGCTCCAATCCTGCCTTGCCTTTGCACATAGGTGCCAGGCGTCTTGGGAGGGCTTAGGGGTGGTGGGTTGCACACTGCCAAGGGCTTCAGCAGTGAGAGCTCTGTCAGAGGGAAGGGAAGGGCAACTGCAGGGCTCCTCCAGCGGTTTCTAGGCCGCCTAGAATCAGCGCCGCACCGAGAGCACCAGGCTCCCAGGGCCCCTGGCTGGGGTTTTCAGCCCCGCACACACGGAGGCTGATTCCTTGGGTGCCCAGAAAGTGTATGACAGACGTAGGTTCCCTAGCACTCTCCTCCCCAGCAGAGACATGTGCAGGTGGTTGGGGCCTGATCCTGCGTGTCTGGGTTCCTGCCCACAGCCCCAACTCAGGGGAAGCAGCCCCTGAGGCAAGACCTGCTGGAGGAGCCCTGCGCCCCCGCCTGATAGGCGAGTGCACAGCCAGCAGGGAAGCGAGCCTCCTCGGGGGAAGAGGAGGCAGCCCAGCCCCGTCAAGTTGAAAGCCCTGCTTGCACGGAGCTAAGTGCGCCTCCAGTACGGCAGAGCTCTAGCTCTGCTCAGAGCCCCGATCTGGCAGAGTTCCTGGCGCGAGGCTGCTCTGCCGGGGGCTAGCCTTGCCCAGACTTGCCTTGCTTTTAGGCTGCCTCTCCAGGAAGGAGCAGGCAGCAGGAGCCTGGGAGTCGCCACTGGCGCCTTTCTTGCCTCAGCTCCAATCCTGCCTTGCCTTTGCACTTAGGTCCCAGTCCTCCTTAAGGAGAGCTTAGGGGCTGGTGGGTTGCACACTGCCAAGGGCTCCAGCAGTGAGAATTCTGTCAGAGGGAAGGGAAGGGCAACTGCAGGGCTCCTCCAGCGGTTGCTTGGCCGCCCAGATTCAGCGCCACACGGAGAGCACCAGGCTCCCAGGCCCCTGGCTGGGGTTTTCAGCCCCGCACACACGGAGGCTGATTCCTTGGGTGCCCAGAAAGTGTATGACAGACGTAGGTTCCCTAGCACTCTCCTCCCCAGCAGAGACATGTGCAGGTGTTTGGGGCCTGATCCTGCGTGTCTGGGTTCCTGCCCACAGCCCCAACTCAGGGGAAGCAGCCCCTGAGGCAAGACCTGCTGGAGGAGCCCTGCGCCCCCGCCTGATAGGCGAGTGCACAGCCAGCAGGGAAGCGAGCCTCCTCGGGGGAAGAGGAGGCAGCAAGTCCCCGTCAAGCTGAAATCCCTGCTTACACGAAGCTAAGTGCGACTCCAGTACGGCAGATCTCTAGCTCTGTTCAGAGGCCCGATCTGGCAGAGTTCCTGGCACCAAGATGCTCTGCCATAGGCGAGCCTTGCGCAGACTTGCCTTGCTTTAAGGCTCCCTCCCCAGGAAGGAGCAGGCTGTGTGAGGCTCGGAAACGCCACTGGCGCCTTCCTGGCTTCAGCTCTACCCCTGCCTTGCCTTTGCACTTAGGTCCCAAGCGTCCTTGAGGAGGGCTTAGGGGCTGGTGGGTTGCACACTGCCAAGGGCTCCAGCAGTGAAAGCTCTGTCAGAGGGAAGCGAAGGGCAACAGCAGGGCTCCTTCAGCGGTTCCTTGGCCGCCCAGACAAAGCTCCGCACGGAGAGCACCAGGTTCCAAGGGCCCCTGGCTGGGTTTTGCATCCCCACACTCCCAGAGGCTGACTCCGTGGGTGCCTAGAAAGTGTGTGAGAGACGTAGGTTCCCTAGCACTCTCCTCCCCAGCAGAGACATGTGCAGGTGGTTGGGGCCTTATCCTGCGTGTCTGGGTTCCCGCCCACAGCCTCAACTCAGGGGAAGCAGCCCCTGAGGCAAGACCTGCTGGAGGAGCCCTGCGCGCCCGCCTGATAGGCGAGAGCACAGCCAGCAGTGTAGCGAGCCTCCTCGGGAGAAGAGGAGGCAGCCGAGCCCAGTCAAGAGGAAAGCCCTGCTTGCACGGAGCTAAGTGGGCCTCCAGTACGGCAGAGCTCTAGCTCTGCTCAGAGCCCCGATCTGGCAGAGTTTCTGGCGCGAGGCTGCTCGGCCGGGGGCTCGCCTTGCCCAGACTTGCCTTGCTTTTAGGCTCCCTCCCCAGGAAGGAGCTGTCTGAGCGAGCCTGGGAGACGCCACTGGTGCCTTCCTTGCCTCAGCTCCAATCCTGCCTTGCCTTTGCACATAGGTGCCAGGCGTCGTTGGGGAGGGCTTAGGGGGTGGTGGGTTGCACACTGCCAAGGGCTTCAGCAGTGAGAGCTCTGTCAGAGGGAAGGGAAGGGCAACTGCAGGGCTCCTCCAGCGGTTTCTAGGCCGCCTAGAATCAGCGCCGCACCGAGAGCACCAGGCTCCCAGGGCCCCTGGCTGGGGTTTTCAGCCCCGCACACACGGAGGCTGATTCCTTGGGTGCCCAGAAAGTGTATGACAGACGTAGGTTCCCTAGCACTCTCCTCCCCAGCAGAGACATGTGCAGGTGGTTGGGGCCTGATCCTGCGTGTCTGGGTTCCTGCCCACAGCCCCAACTCAGGGGAAGCAGCCCCTGAGGCAAGACCTGCTGGAGGAGCCCTGCGCCCCCGCCTGATAGGCGAGTGCACAGCCAGCAGGGAAGCGAGCCTCCTCGGGGGAAGAGGAGGCAGCCCAGCCCCGTCAAGTTGAAAGCCCTGCTTGCACGGAGCTAAGTGCGCCTCCAGTACGGCAGAGCTCTAGCTCTGCTCAGAGCCCCGATCTGGCAGAGTTCCTGGCGCGAGGCTGCTCTGCCGGGGGCTAGCCTTGCCCAGACTTGCCTTGCTTTTAGGCTGCCTCTCCAGGAAGGAGCAGGCAGCAGGAGCCTGGGAGTCGCCACTGGCGCCTTTCTTGCCTCAGCTCCAATCCTGCCTTGCCTTTGCACTTAGGTCCCAGTCCTCCTTAAGGAGAGCTTAGGGGCTGGTGGGTTGCACACTGCCAAGGGCTCCAGCAGTGAGAATTCTGTCAGAGGGAAGGGAAGGGCAACTGCAGGGCTCCTCCAGCGGTTGCTTGGCCGCCCAGATTCAGCGCCACACGGAGAGCACCAGGCTCCCAGGGCCCCTGGCTGGGGTTTTCAGCCCCGCACACACGGAGGCTGATTCCTTGGGTGCCCAGAAAGTGTATGACAGACGTAGGTTCCCTAGCACTCTCCTCCCCAGCAGAGACATGTGCAGGTGTTTGGGGCCTGATCCTGCGTGTCTGGGTTCCTGCCCACAGCCCCAACTCAGGGGAAGCAGCCCCTGAGGCAAGACCTGCTGGAGGAGCCCTGCGCCCCCGCCTGATAGGCGAGTGCACAGCCAGCAGGGAAGCGAGCCTCCTCGGGGGAAGAGGAGGCAGCAAGTCCCCGTCAAGCTGAAATCCCTGCTTACACGAAGCTAAGTGCGACTCCAGTACGGCAGATCTCTAGCTCTGTTCAGAGGCCCGATCTGGCAGAGTTCCTGGCACCAAGATGCTCTGCCATAGGCGAGCCTTGCGCAGACTTGCCTTGCTTTAAGGCTCCCTCCCCAGGAAGGAGCAGGCTGTGTGAGGCTCGGAAACGCCACTGGCGCCTTCCTGGCTTCAGCTCTACCCCTGCCTTGCCTTTGCACTTAGGTCCCAAGCGTCCTTGAGGAGGGCTTAGGGGCTGGTGGGTTGCACACTGCCAAGGGCTCCAGCAGTGAAAGCTCTGTCAGAGGGAAGCGAAGGGCAACAGCAGGGCTCCTTCAGCGGTTCCTTGGCCGCCCAGACAAAGCTCCGCACGGAGAGCACCAGGTTCCAAGGGCCCCTGGCTGGGTTTTGCATCCCCACACTCCCAGAGGCTGACTCCGTGGGTGCCTAGAAAGTGTGTGAGAGACGTAGGTTCCCTAGCACTCTCCTCCCCAGCAGAGACATGTGCAGGTGGTTGGGGCCTTATCCTGCGTGTCTGGGTTCCCGCCCACAGCCTCAACTCAGGGGAAGCAGCCCCTGAGGCAAGACCTGCTGGAGGAGCCCTGCGCGCCCGCCTGATAGGCGAGAGCACAGCCAGCAGTGTAGCGAGCCTCCTCGGGAGAAGAGGAGGCAGCCGAGCCCAGTCAAGAGGAAAGCCCTGCTTGCACGGAGCTAAGTGGGCCTCCAGTACGGCAGAGCTCTAGCTCTGCTCAGAGCCCCGATCTGGCAGAGTTTCTGGCGCGAGGCTGCTCGGCCGGGGGCTCGCCTTGCCCAGACTTGCCTTGCTTTTAGGCTCCCTCCCCAGGAAGGAGCTGTCTGAGCGAGCCTGGGAGACGCCACTGGTGCCTTCCTTGCCTCAGCTCCAATCCTGCCTTGCCTTTGCACATAGGTGCCAGGCGTCGTTGGGGAGGGCTTAGGGGGTGGTGGGTTGCACACTGCCAAGGGCTTCAGCAGTGAGAGCTCTGTCAGAGGGAAGGGAAGGGCAACTGCAGGGCTCCTCCAGCGGTTTCTAGGCCGCCTAGAATCAGCGCCGCACCGAGAGCACCAGGCTCCCAGGGCCCCTGGCTGGGGTTTTCAGCCCCGCACACACGGAGGCTGATTCCTTGGGTGCCCAGAAAGTGTATGACAGACGTAGGTTCCCTAGCACTCTCCTCCCCAGCAGAGACATGTGCAGGTGGTTGGGGCCTGATCCTGCGTGTCTGGGTTCCTGCCCACAGCCCCAACTCAGGGGAAGCAGCCCCTGAGGCAAGACCTGCTGGAGGAGCCCTGCGCCCCCGCCTGATAGGCGAGTGCACAGCCAGCAGGGAAGCGAGCCTCCTCGGGGGAAGAGGAGGCAGCCCAGCCCCGTCAAGTTGAAAGCCCTGCTTGCACGGAGCTAAGTGCGCCTCCAGTACGGCAGAGCTCTAGCTCTGCTCAGAGCCCCGATCTGGCAGAGTTCCTGGCGCGAGGCTGCTCTGCCGGGGGCTAGCCTTGCCCAGACTTGCCTTGCTTTTAGGCTGCCTCTCCAGGAAGGAGCAGGCAGCAGGAGCCTGGGAGTCGCCACTGGCGCCTTTCTTGCCTCAGCTCCAATCCTGCCTTGCCTTTGCACTTAGGTCCCAGTCCTCCTTAAGGAGAGCTTAGGGGCTGGTGGGTTGCACACTGCCAAGGGCTCCAGCAGTGAGAATTCTGTCAGAGGGAAGGGAAGGGCAACTGCAGGGCTCCTCCAGCGGTTGCTTGGCCGCCCAGATTCAGCGCCACACGGAGAGCACCAGGCTCCCAGGGCCCCTGGCTGGGGTTTTCAGCCCCGCACACACGGAGGCTGATTCCTTGGGTGCCCAGAAAGTGTATGACAGACGTAGGTTCCCTAGCACTCTCCTCCCCAGCAGAGACATGTGCAGGTGTTTGGGGCCTGATCCTGCGTGTCTGGGTTCCTGCCCACAGCCCCAACTCAGGGGAAGCAGCCCCTGAGGCAAGACCTGCTGGAGGAGCCCTGCGCCCCCGCCTGATAGGCGAGTGCACAGCCAGCAGGGAAGCGAGCCTCCTCGGGGGAAGAGGAGGCAGCAAGTCCCCGTCAAGCTGAAATCCCTGCTTACACGAAGCTAAGTGCGACTCCAGTACGGCAGATCTCTAGCTCTGTTCAGAGGCCCGATCTGGCAGAGTTCCTGGCACCAAGATGCTCTGCCATAGGCGAGCCTTGCGCAGACTTGCCTTGCTTTAAGGCTCCCTCCCCAGGAAGGAGCAGGCTGTGTGAGGCTCGGAAACGCCACTGGCGCCTTCCTGGCTTCAGCTCTACCCCTGCCTTGCCTTTGCACTTAGGTCCCAAGCGTCCTTGAGGAGGGCTTAGGGGCTGGTGGGTTGCACACTGCCAAGGGCTCCAGCAGTGAAAGCTCTGTCAGAGGGAAGCGAAGGGCAACAGCAGGGCTCCTTCAGCGGTTCCTTGGCCGCCCAGACAAAGCTCCGCACGGAGAGCACCAGGTTCCAAGGGCCCCTGGCTGGGTTTTGCATCCCCACACTCCCAGAGGCTGACTCCGTGGGTGCCTAGAAAGTGTGTGAGAGACGTAGGTTCCCTAGCACTCTCCTCCCCAGCAGAGACATGTGCAGGTGGTTGGGGCCTTATCCTGCGTGTCTGGGTTCCCGCCCACAGCCTCAACTCAGGGGAAGCAGCCCCTGAGGCAAGACCTGCTGGAGGAGCCCTGCGCGCCCGCCTGATAGGCGAGAGCACAGCCAGCAGTGTAGCGAGCCTCCTCGGGAGAAGAGGAGGC
The DNA here is from genome assembly GCF_001704415.2 of Capra hircus. NCBI lineage: Eukaryota > Metazoa > Chordata > Mammalia > Artiodactyla > Bovidae > Capra > Capra hircus. Next base: position 11,567 of record NW_017189987.1, read on the forward strand.
AGCCGAGCCCAGTCAAGAGGAAAGCCCTGCTTGCACGGAGCTAAGTGGGCCTCCAGTACGGCAGAGCTCTAGCTCTGCTCAGAGCCCCGATCTGGCAGAGTTTCTGGCGCGAGGCTGCTCGGCCGGGGGCTCGCCTTGCCCAGACTTGCCTTGCTTTTAGGCTCCCTCCCCAGGAAGGAGCTGTCTGAGCGAGCCTGGGAGACGCCACTGGTGCCTTCCTTGCCTCAGCTCCAATCCTGCCTTGCCTTTGCACATAGGTGCCAGGCGTCGTTGGGGAGGGCTTAGGGGGTGGTGGGTTGCACACTGCCAAGGGCTTCAGCAGTGAGAGCTCTGTCAGAGGGAAGGGAAGGGCAACTGCAGGGCTCCTCCAGCGGTTTCTAGGCCGCCTAGAATCAGCGCCGCACCGAGAGCACCAGGCTCCCAGGGCCCCTGGCTGGGGTTTTCAGCCCCGCACACACGGAGGCTGATTCCTTGGGTGCCCAGAAAGTGTATGACAGACGTAGGTTCCCTAGCACTCTCCTCCCCAGCAGAGACATGTGCAGGTGTTGGGGCCTGATCCTGCGTGTCTGGGTTCCTGCCCACAGCCCCAACTCAGGGGAAGCAGCCCCTGAGGCAAGACCTGCTGGAGGAGCCCTGCGCCCCCGCCTGATAGGCGAGTGCACAGCCAGCAGGGAAGCGAGCCTCCTCGGGGGAAGAGGAGGCAGCCCAGCCCCGTCAAGTTGAAAGCCCTGCTTGCACGGAGCTAAGTGCGCCTCCAGTACGGCAGAGCTCTAGCTCTGCTCAGAGCCCCGATCTGGCAGAGTTCCTGGCGCGAGGCTGCTCTGCCGGGGGCTAGCCTTGCCCAGACTTGCCTTGCTTTTAGGCTGCCTCTCCAGGAAGGAGCAGGCAGCAGGAGCCTGGGAGTCGCCACTGGCGCCTTTCTTGCCTCAGCTCCAATCCTGCCTTGCCTTTGCACTTAGGTCCCAGTCCTCCTTAAGGAGAGCTTAGGGGCTGGTGGGTTGCACACTGCCAAGGGCTCCAGCAGTGAGAATTCTGTCAGAGGGAAGGGAAGGGCAACTGCAGGGCTCCTCCAGCGGTTGCTTGGCCGCCCAGATTCAGCGCCACACGGAGAGCACCAGGCTCCCAGGGCCCCTGGCTGGGGTTTTCAGCCCCGCACACACGGAGGCTGATTCCTTGGGTGCCCAGAAAGTGTATGACAGACGTAGGTTCCCTAGCACTCTCCTCCCCAGCAGAGACATGTGCAGGTGTTTGGGGCCTGATCCTGCGTGTCTGGGTTCCTGCCCACAGCCCCAACTCAGGGGAAGCAGCCCCTGAGGCAAGACCTGCTGGAGGAGCCCTGCGCCCCCGCCTGATAGGCGAGTGCACAGCCAGCAGGGAAGCGAGCCTCCTCGGGGGAAGAGGAGGCAGCAAGTCCCCGTCAAGCTGAAATCCCTGCTTACACGAAGCTAAGTGCGACTCCAGTACGGCAGATCTCTAGCTCTGTTCAGAGGCCCGATCTGGCAGAGTTCCTGGCACCAAGATGCTCTGCCATAGGCGAGCCTTGCGCAGACTTGCCTTGCTTTAAGGCTCCCTCCCCAGGAAGGAGCAGGCTGTGTGAGGCTCGGAAACGCCACTGGCGCCTTCCTGGCTTCAGCTCTACCCCTGCCTTGCCTTTGCACTTAGGTCCCAAGCGTCCTTGAGGAGGGCTTAGGGGCTGGTGGGTTGCACACTGCCAAGGGCTCCAGCAGTGAAAGCTCTGTCAGAGGGAAGCGAAGGGCAACAGCAGGGCTCCTTCAGCGGTTCCTTGGCCGCCCAGACAAAGCTCCGCACGGAGAGCACCAGGTTCCAAGGGCCCCTGGCTGGGTTTTGCATCCCCACACTCCCAGAGGCTGACTCCGTGGGTGCCTAGAAAGTGTGTGAGAGACGTAGGTTCCCTAGCACTCTCCTCCCCAGCAGAGACATGTGCAGGTGGTTGGGGCCTTATCCTGCGTGTCTGGGTTCCCGCCCACAGCCTCAACTCAGGGGAAGCAGCCCCTGAGGCAAGACCTGCTGGAGGAGCCCTGCGCGCCCGCCTGATAGGCGAGAGCACAGCCAGCAGTGTAGCGAGCCTCCTCGGGAGAAGAGGAGGCAGCCGAGCCCAGTCAAGAGGAAAGCCCTGCTTGCACGGAGCTAAGTGGGCCTCCAGTACGGCAGAGCTCTAGCTCTGCTCAGAGCCCCGATCTGGCAGAGTTTCTGGCGCGAGGCTGCTCGGCCGGGGGCTCGCCTTGCCCAGACTTGCCTTGCTTTTAGGCTCCCTCCCCAGGAAGGAGCTGTCTGAGCGAGCCTGGGAGACGCCACTGGTGCCTTCCTTGCCTCAGCTCCAATCCTGCCTTGCCTTTGCACATAGGTGCCAGGCGTCGTTGGGGAGGGCTTAGGGGGTGGTGGGTTGCACACTGCCAAGGGCTTCAGCAGTGAGAGCTCTGTCAGAGGGAAGGGAAGGGCAACTGCAGGGCTCCTCCAGCGGTTTCTAGGCCGCCTAGAATCAGCGCCGCACCGAGAGCACCAGGCTCCCAGGGCCCCTGGCTGGGGTTTTCAGCCCCGCACACACGGAGGCTGATTCCTTGGGTGCCCAGAAAGTGTATGACAGACGTAGGTTCCCTAGCACTCTCCTCCCCAGCAGAGACATGTGCAGGTGGTTGGGGCCTGATCCTGCGTGTCTGGGTTCCTGCCCACAGCCCCAACTCAGGGGAAGCAGCCCCTGAGGCAAGACCTGCTGGAGGAGCCCTGCGCCCCCGCCTGATAGGCGAGTGCACAGCCAGCAGGGAAGCGAGCCTCCTCGGGGGAAGAGGAGGCAGCCCAGCCCCGTCAAGTTGAAAGCCCTGCTTGCACGGAGCTAAGTGCGCCTCCAGTACGGCAGAGCTCTAGCTCTGCTCAGAGCCCCGATCTGGCAGAGTTCCTGGCGCGAGGCTGCTCTGCCGGGGGCTAGCCTTGCCCAGACTTGCCTTGCTTTTAGGCTGCCTCTCCAGGAAGGAGCAGGCAGCAGGAGCCTGGGAGTCGCCACTGGCGCCTTTCTTGCCTCAGCTCCAATCCTGCCTTGCCTTTGCACTTAGGTCCCAGTCCTCCTTAAGGAGAGCTTAGGGGCTGGTGGGTTGCACACTGCCAAGGGCTCCAGCAGTGAGAATTCTGTCAGAGGGAAGGGAAGGGCAACTGCAGGGCTCCTCCAGCGGTTGCTTGGCCGCCCAGATTCAGCGCCACACGGAGAGCACCAGGCTCCCAGGGCCCCTGGCTGGGGTTTTCAGCCCCGCACACACGGAGGCTGATTCCTTGGGTGCCCAGAAAGTGTATGACAGACGTAGGTTCCCTAGCACTCTCCTCCCCAGCAGAGACATGTGCAGGTGTTTGGGGCCTGATCCTGCGTGTCTGGGTTCCTGCCCACAGCCCCAACTCAGGGGAAGCAGCCCCTGAGGCAAGACCTGCTGGAGGAGCCCTGCGCCCCCGCCTGATAGGCGAGTGCACAGCCAGCAGGGAAGCGAGCCTCCTCGGGGGAAGAGGAGGCAGCAAGTCCCCGTCAAGCTGAAATCCCTGCTTACACGAAGCTAAGTGCGACTCCAGTACGGCAGATCTCTAGCTCTGTTCAGAGGCCCGATCTGGCAGAGTTCCTGGCACCAAGATGCTCTGCCATAGGCGAGCCTTGCGCAGACTTGCCTTGCTTTAAGGCTCCCTCCCCAGGAAGGAGCAGGCTGTGTGAGGCTCGGAAACGCCACTGGCGCCTTCCTGGCTTCAGCTCTACCCCTGCCTTGCCTTTGCACTTAGGTCCCAAGCGTCCTTGAGGAGGGCTTAGGGGCTGGTGGGTTGCACACTGCCAAGGGCTCCAGCAGTGAAAGCTCTGTCAGAGGGAAGCGAAGGGCAACAGCAGGGCTCCTTCAGCGGTTCCTTGGCCGCCCAGACAAAGCTCCGCACGGAGAGCACCAGGTTCCAAGGGCCCCTGGCTGGGTTTTGCATCCCCACACTCCCAGAGGCTGACTCCGTGGGTGCCTAGAAAGTGTGTGAGAGACGTAGGTTCCCTAGCACTCTCCTCCCCAGCAGAGACATGTGCAGGTGGTTGGGGCCTTATCCTGCGTGTCTGGGTTCCCGCCCACAGCCTCAACTCAGGGGAAGCAGCCCCTGAGGCAAGACCTGCTGGAGGAGCCCTGCGCGCCCGCCTGATAGGCGAGAGCACAGCCAGCAGTGTAGCGAGCCTCCTCGGGAGAAGAGGAGGCAGCCGAGCCCAGTCAAGAGGAAAGCCCTGCTTGCACGGAGCTAAGTGGGCCTCCAGTACGGCAGAGCTCTAGCTCTGCTCAGAGCCCCGATCTGGCAGAGTTTCTGGCGCGAGGCTGCTCGGCCGGGGGCTCGCCTTGCCCAGACTTGCCTTGCTTTTAGGCTCCCTCCCCAGGAAGGAGCTGTCTGAGCGAGCCTGGGAGACGCCACTGGTGCCTTCCTTGCCTCAGCTCCAATCCTGCCTTGCCTTTGCACATAGGTGCCAGGCGTCGTTGGGGAGGGCTTAGGGGGTGGTGGGTTGCACACTGCCAAGGGCTTCAGCAGTGAGAGCTCTGTCAGAGGGAAGGGAAGGGCAACTGCAGGGCTCCTCCAGCGGTTTCTAGGCCGCCTAGAATCAGCGCCGCACCGAGAGCACCAGGCTCCCAGGGCCCCTGGCTGGGGTTTTCAGCCCCGCACACACGGAGGCTGATTCCTTGGGTGCCCAGAAAGTGTATGACAGACGTAGGTTCCCTAGCACTCTCCTCCCCAGCAGAGACATGTGCAGGTGTTTGGGGCCTGATCCTGCGTGTCTGGGTTCCTGCCCACAGCCCCAACTCAGGGGAAGCAGCCCCTGAGGCAAGACCTGCTGGAGGAGCCCTGCGCCCCCGCCTGATAGGCGAGTGCACAGCCAGCAGGGAAGCGAGCCTCCTCGGGGGAAGAGGAGGCAGCCCAGCCCCGTCAAGTTGAAAGCCCTGCTTGCACGGAGCTAAGTGCGCCTCCAGTACGGCAGAGCTCTAGCTCTGCTCAGAGCCCCGATCTGGCAGAGTTCCTGGCGCGAGGCTGCTCTGCCGGGGGCTAGCCTTGCCCAGACTTGCCTTGCTTTTAGGCTGCCTCTCCAGGAAGGAGCAGGCAGCAGGAGCCTGGGAGTCGCCACTGGCGCCTTTCTTGCCTCAGCTCCAATCCTGCCTTGCCTTTGCACTTAGGTCCCAGTCCTCCTTAAGGAGAGCTTAGGGGCTGGTGGGTTGCACACTGCCAAGGGCTCCAGCAGTGAGAATTCTGTCAGAGGGAAGGGAAGGGCAACTGCAGGGCTCCTCCAGCGGTTGCTTGGCCGCCCAGATTCAGCGCCACACGGAGAGCACCAGGCTCCCAGGGCCCCTGGCTGGGGTTTTCAGCCCCGCACACACGGAGGCTGATTCCTTGGGTGCCCAGAAAGTGTATGACAGACGTAGGTTCCCTAGCACTCTCCTCCCCAGCAGAGACATGTGCAGGTGTTTGGGGCCTGATCCTGCGTGTCTGGGTTCCTGCCCACAGCCCCAACTCAGGGGAAGCAGCCCCTGAGGCAAGACCTGCTGGAGGAGCCCTGCGCCCCCGCCTGATAGGCGAGTGCACAGCCAGCAGGGAAGCGAGCCTCCTCGGGGGAAGAGGAGGCAGCAAGTCCCCGTCAAGCTGAAATCCCTGCTTACACGAAGCTAAGTGCGACTCCAGTACGGCAGATCTCTAGCTCTGTTCAGAGGCCCGATCTGGCAGAGTTCCTGGCACCAAGATGCTCTGCCATAGGCGAGCCTTGCGCAGACTTGCCTTGCTTTAAGGCTCCCTCCCCAGGAAGGAGCAGGCTGTGTGAGGCTCGGAAACGCCACTGGCGCCTTCCTGGCTTCAGCTCTACCCCTGCCTTGCCTTTGCACTTAGGTCCCAAGCGTCCTTGAGGAGGGCTTAGGGGCTGGTGGGTTGCACACTGCCAAGGGCTCCAGCAGTGAAAGCTCTGTCAGAGGGAAGCGAAGGGCAACAGCAGGGCTCCTTCAGCGGTTCCTTGGCCGCCCAGACAAAGCTCCGCACGGAGAGCACCAGGTTCCAAGGGCCCCTGGCTGGGTTTTGCATCCCCACACTCCCAGAGGCTGACTCCGTGGGTGCCTAGAAAGTGTGTGAGAGACGTAGGTTCCCTAGCACTCTCCTCCCCAGCAGAGACATGTGCAGGTGGTTGGGGCCTTATCCTGCGTGTCTGGGTTCCCGCCCACAGCCTCAACTCAGGGGAAGCAGCCCCTGAGGCAAGACCTGCTGGAGGAGCCCTGCGCGCCCGCCTGATAGGCGAGAGCACAGCCAGCAGTGTAGCGAGCCTCCTCGGGAGAAGAGGAGGCAGCCGAGCCCAGTCAAGAGGAAAGCCCTGCTTGCACGGAGCTAAGTGGGCCTCCAGTACGGCAGAGCTCTAGCTCTGCTCAGAGCCCCGATCTGGCAGAGTTTCTGGCGCGAGGCTGCTCGGCCGGGGGCTCGCCTTGCCCAGACTTGCCTTGCTTTTAGGCTCCCTCCCCAGGAAGGAGCTGTCTGAGCGAGCCTGGGAGACGCCACTGGTGCCTTCCTTGCCTCAGCTCCAATCCTGCCTTGCCTTTGCACATAGGTGCCAGGCGTCGTTGGGGAGGGCTTAGGGGGTGGTGGGTTGCACACTGCCAAGGGCTTCAGCAGTGAGAGCTCTGTCAGAGGGAAGGGAAGGGCAACTGCAGGGCTCCTCCAGCGGTTTCTAGGCCGCCTAGAATCAGCGCCGCACCGAGAGCACCAGGCTCCCAGGGCCCCTGGCTGGGGTTTTCAGCCCCGCACACACGGAGGCTGATTCCTTGGGTGCCCAGAAAGTGTATGACAGACGTAGGTTCCCTAGCACTCTCCTCCCCAGCAGAGACATGTGCAGGTGTTTGGGGCCTGATCCTGCGTGTCTGGGTTCCTGCCCACAGCCCCAACTCAGGGGAAGCAGCCCCTGAGGCAAGACCTGCTGGAGGAGCCCTGCGCCCCCGCCTGATAGGCGAGTGCACAGCCAGCAGGGAAGCGAGCCTCCTCGGGGGAAGAGGAGGCAGCAAGTCCCCGTCAAGCTGAAATCCCTGCTTACACGAAGCTAAGTGCGACTCCAGTACGGCAGATCTCTAGCTCTGTTCAGAGGCCCGATCTGGCAGAGTTCCTGGCACCAAGATGCTCTGCCATAGGCGAGCCTTGCGCAGACTTGCCTTGCTTTAAGGCTCCCTCCCCAGGAAGGAGCAGGCTGTGTGAGGCTCGGAAACGCCACTGGCGCCTTCCTGGCTTCAGCTCTACCCCTGCCTTGCCTTTGCACTTAGGTCCCAAGCGTCCTTGAGGAGGGCTTAGGGGCTGGTGGGTTGCACACTGCCAAGGGCTCCAGCAGTGAAAGCTCTGTCAGAGGGAAGCGAAGGGCAACAGCAGGGCTCCTTCAGCGGTTCCTTGGCCGCCCAGACAAAGCTCCGCACGGAGAGCACCAGGTTCCAAGGGCCCCTGGCTGGGTTTTGCATCCCCACACTCCAGAGGCTGACTCCGTGGGTGCCTAGAAAGTGTGTGAGAGACGTAGGTTCCCTAGCACTCTCCTCCCCAGCAGAGACATGTGCAGGTGGTTGGGGCCTATCCTGCGTGTCTGGGTTCCGCCCACAGCCCCAACTCAGGGGAAGCAGCCCCTGAGGCAAGACCTGCTGGAGGAGCCCTGCGCCCCGCCTGATAGGCGAGTGCACAGCCAGCAGGGAAGCGAGCCTCCTCGGGAGAAGAGGAGGCAGCAAGTGGCCCCAGTACGGCAGAGCTCTACGGCAGAAAGCCCTGCTGCACGGAGCT
>NW_017189988.1:0-19249 GCF_001704415.2 Capra hircus
GCGTGCATCGCACCAGTTTTTGTATGATAGTTTACTATCAGTATACTTGTTTGCTCTAGTGTTCTTGGACAATTCGAGTACAGTTTCTTTGTCAGATGTGCATTTGTTTTTTATTGATTGTTGGCTGTGTTGCATCTTTGTGTGTGGGCTTTTCTCTAGTTTTGGTGAGCATGGGCCATAACGAGTGGTTTGCAGGCTTCTCACTGCAGTGTGTCCTCTTGTTGAGGGGCACAGGCTCACGGGCTTCAGTGGCTGCGGCATGTGAACTCGGCATCGTGGCTTCCAGGATCTAGAGCACAGGCTCGGCAGTTGTGGCACACGGGCTCCATAGGATGTGGCATCTTCCCATCCTAGGGATCGCACATGCATCTCCAGCACTGGCAGGTGGATTCTTGACTATGGAACCACCAGGGCATATTTGAGATTCTAGTTTTCCACACACGTATCTAGTGAAAGAGGCCAGGATCAAGAGGCATGGCAGCTGGGAATCCTCAGCCACAGCTCTGGTGTGCTATCCAAAGCTCTGGGGCCTTTGGTGAGCAGCTCAGCTTCCCTGGGACTGTTTCCTCCCGTCAGAAATGCCCTGCTTTTGGACTGTAGCCCACCAAGCTCCTCTGTCCCTAGGATTTCTGAGACCAGAGTACTGCAGGTGGTGCCATTTCCTTCTCTGCTGCTGCTGCCACGTCGCTTCAGTCCGTGCCTGACTCTGCGCGACCCCATAGACAGCAGCCTACCAGGCTCCTCTGTCCCTGGGATTCTCCAGGCAAGAACACTGGAGTGGGTTGCCATGTCCTCCTCCAGTACATGAAAGTGGAAAAGTGAAAGTGAAGTCACTCAGTGAAGTCGTGTCCGACTCTTAGTGACCCCGGGGTTGCAGCCTACCAGGCTCCTCTGTCCGTGGGATTCTCCAGGCAATGGTACTGGAGCGGGCTGCCATTGCCTTGTCTGATTTCCTTCTCTGCAAGATAGCGTTTGGAAGCTCTTTTCTCCTGGATATTGCTTTTGATGAAGGAAGGGGTTCCCTTCCAGGGCTTGAGGAGTGAGTTCTTGTCTGACACTGGGCAATGAGTTGTCTGAGGAGAGGAGTGCTGTCCAAGCGAGAGGCTTCATTGGGAAGGGCTGCCGGGTGGAGGGCAGGAGGGTGAGGGAAACGGAGAGAACCACTCTGTCACGTGGCTCGCACTCTCAGGTTTTATGGTCATCGGGTTCATTTCTGGTTTGTCTCTTGCCAGGCATTCTGAATTGGGATCCTTCTTGGGGGCACACGCATCACTCAGCCGAGATGGATTCCAGCGAAGTGCATCCTGGGAGGTTGGTAGGACCTCTGAACTGGAGCCTCCCATCTCCTGACCTCTCCAGAATTCTGGTTGGTGGTAGCTTGTTCGTTCCTTGTTCCTTCCAGGACCTCCTGTTGTGAGATGACTCCTGCAAGTGTTTTCTTTTCTCTGTTGCCTGGCCAGGGTGGGGTGGTCCGTGGTTCATTTAGGCAGTTTCTTTTTGGTTCTCTCGAGTAAGGGTCCTCCACAGGGTAAATGTATGAAATGATAAAAGGCAATGTGTTAACTCATTTGTATTCATAATTGGGGTAAGTTGGCTTGTTTTGTGTATGTTAGACCTGATCACCAGACCGAAGGTCATGTAGAACGTTTGTAGTTTTCTAAAATTTCAATAGTTTTTAAAATGGAGTTACCTTGTTGCAAAGTTTGTGTGTATGTTCATATTTTTTTAAACAGTTATTTCTTTTTAGTTGATTGATCATTGCTTTACAATATTGGTTTGATTTGTCATACATCCACATGAATTGACCATAGGTGTACCTATGTCCTCTTGCTCTGGAATCTCCCTCCCACCTCGCACGCATTCCCACCTCTCTAGGTTACTACTGAGCCCCAGTTTTGAGTTCCCTGAATCATACAGCAAATTCCCATTGGTTGTCTATTTACAAAGGTTGGTGTACCTGCATCCATGCTGCTCTCTCCATTCATCTCACCCTCTCCCTCTTGTTCCCACCCTCGTCTGGAAGTCTGTTCTCTATGTCTGCACCTCCATTGCTGCTCTGTGAACAGACTCGTCAGTACCATCCTTCTAGATTCCATGTTTTTCTCTCTTTGACTGACTTCCCTCCCCTTTATTAGAACAAACTCACATGTGTTCCTTTTTATGGCTGCATTCCATACAGGCTCTGATTGTTCCTTAGCCATGTTTTGCGGAGGGTCATGGAGCTATTCTGCTCCATTTCAGTTTGGGCTTCCAGTCTGAGTGCTCGCAGCAGAGCTGCTTCTGGGTGAGCCCTCTGAGGTCTGTGAGCGCCGGGCTGCCCGCTCTTCTCCTGTGGCCCGCAGGGGGGCGCCAAAGCCCCCTCTGACCCGCGGGCGCAGGACGCTTTGCCTTTAGGCTCTGCCCCCGTGAGCAGCTGGCGGGAGCTTTGTCTCCTCAGGACCATCAGGGCTCAGGCTTCTGGATAACAGGGCTGCATCCAGGCTGAGAGGAGCAGGGTTGCCTCAGTGCCCACCAGCAGGGAGGCGCTGCAAGAGCGAAACATGAGGACGGAGTAGACGTTTCCTGTGTCCAGCTGAGGGCTGACTGGAGGTCCATCTCGGAGGACTCAGGGGGAAAGAGCTCCGTGTGCAAAGCGGTGGGTTTTCAGTTCAGATTTGCGTTAGATGATGTAGAGGATGAACACTGATGTTCTTCCGTGTAGGTGGCCGTTTTCCTGTCACTGTTTCTTGAGAAGACTGTCCTTTCCTCTTTGCTCGTTCCTGGTTTGATTTTCAGGAACTGACCATGTACATGTGGGTTCGTTTCTGGGCTCTCTATTCTCTCCTGGAGTCCATGTGTCTGTGTTCCTGCCAGTTCCTCACTGTGGTGGTCACTACAGCTCCGTGATGTAGTTTGAAGAGGGATAGGAAGATGCCTCCAGCTGTGTTCCTCTTTCTCAGAGTCTTTTTGGCCGTTTAAGGTCCTGGTCAACAGTAGCAGTCTAATATGAGGAATATTTCTATTTCTGTGAAAAATGCCATTGAATGTTATTTTGTGATTGCAGTCCGTGTATTTGTTGATGACTTTGGTTGGAATGGACCTTTTAATTCCTCATTGTTCCAGTGCATGAGCGTGGAATAGTTTTCTGTGTATTTGTGTTTTCTTTGGTTTCTTTATCAGTGCTTTCTAGTTTTCTGACTACTGGTCTTTTATGTTCTTGATTAAGTTTGTTGCTAGATGTTTTCTTTAAGTGGGAGTTTCTTAATTTTTTTTTCTGATTGTTATGAGTGTCTAGAAATGCAAGTGATTTTTGGACTGTAAATGGTAGTCTATTATATGATTGTAAATTGATCCCAAATGATTCAGCTTTACTGAAAGTAGTCTAACAACATTTTGTGAAGTGATGTGGAACGTTTTATCTGTAACATCTGTTTCTCCTGCAGTAGGTCATCCAGAGGACCCAAGACATGGTGGTTACTAAGAGACTTCCCACAGTACTTCTTCATTCCACGTGGACTCCTTCAAGGGCAGTGAGCATCGCAGCTTCCCTTGAACTTCGTCTGGGTAAGTCTTGGCCTGTATCAGAAAGCTTCCTGCCTGTCTACTCTAAATTTCTTTTGTGGTATTGACATGGTTGTTTTGAAACCTAGTATACTTTCCAGTCATTTAAAATGTACAGAAAATGCCTAGCAATGGGAACAAGTGCTAGCATTTGCCACATCATCTAAAAGACTCTATGTGTTTTATCCAAAATGGGTACCTTCTGCAGAACCAGCACATAATCTCCAAAATCAGGAAATCATATGGTATCTACGTTATAATGTAATCCACCGCCCCACTTCCACTTTGCAATGTTCAAGTGTATGAATATATCTTTTGTTTCCATCTTCATCCTTTTTTCTTTATGTAGAGTGTTACTGAGATTTTCAGTTATTTGGACAAACTTGATGGATTGAAAGCAGACATGGTGAATAAGGGTTCTGGGTGGCCTTTTCTATGTGGATTTTTTTTTCACTGAAGATGGTTTGAATATTTATTCGTGTTGTAACATGTATGAATCCTGCATTCTTTCTCCCCCCATAGTAATGAAAAATCAATACTATGCCATTTACCATTTAGATATTTGTAAGCATACAGTGTTGTAGCAGACAACCTTTTCTTGTTTTGCAAACCAGTTTAATAATGTGCACCTTGTGCGTGCTTTGGACAAACTCAGGAAACTGAGTCAGTGACTGAAATGGCCCAAGATATCACCTTAGATTCCATCTTCATCTGAAAACAAAACAGGCACTTCCTGGTGGTCCAGTGGCTGAGACTGGACACTCCCAAAGAAGGAGGCCCAGGTTCATTTCCTGATCCAAGAACTAGATCTCCCATGCCACAACAGAGAATTTGCATGCTGTAGCTAAATATCTGGCTTGCCTCAATGAAGGTTGACCTGGCGCAGCCAAATGAAAACAGAAACAAATATTTAAAAAAATACAACCAAAGGAAAGGAAGGGTATGGTGGCTGTGCAGATTTACGGCTTAGCTTTCCCTATCGATAGAAAAGAAAAAAGAGTTTCAAAAGACTGTGTCTCATCCTTCTATCTGGCATATAGAGAGGATTCCTTTGAAATGAGATTTCTCTGGTAAATGTGACTCACAGAAGAGCTGTCTTGAACTTGGGTTTCAGAGATGATCATGTGTCCTCTAAAAAAATAAAAGTTAATTGGGTCCAACTAATCCTCATGCTGAGGTGGTATATTTTGTGGTAGCATTTGCTCCCCTTCACTTTGCATGTATCCCCATTTGTTTACACTGTCATCTACTGAAGACATCCTGATATTTGAAAGTTTGTAGTGATTACAAGTCGAGCTGTTGTATATAATCATGCGATCCTTTTTTGTCTGGACATGTTTTCAAAGCTGTTTAGTAAGTGCTGGACATGAAGGATTCAGGTCACAGGTGAGCCTTGTTTAGCTGTGGAAAAATCCAGCTATGTTTCTCTGTGGCTTGTGGGATCTTCTGGGGTAAGGGATCGAACTAGAGTGTCTTGCATTGTCAGGCAGATTCTTTACCACTGAGCCACCGGAGAAGCTGTGCCCTACCCCCTTTTCTTGAGTTGACTGGATCTAATAGGTGTGCAGTGCTACCTCACTGTTATTTTAGTTTGTCATTTCCTAATGCTATGTGGTTTTGAGTCTTTTTGATAGGCTTATTTACTATCTTTATATTTTTGTAGGCCAGGTGTTTAGGTGTATACATATTTTATGAGATTGTTCTAGATTTTTTGGTATATTTGGAGAACAATCCTTTATCAGATATCTATTTTATAAATATAGTTTCCTGTGGCTTGTGTTTAAGTTTTGTGAATAAGGTTTTTCACCGTTTCAATTTCTAATTTTTTAAAGTTGATGTTATATGTGTTTTCTATCCTTTTTTGGATAGCCTTTAGTGTGTTGTTGTTGTTGTTAAATTTTATAAGCAGAAGTGAGGTACCGTAGATACAGTTTTAAGCTAAGCTGAGGTGCCACAGATACAGTTTTGCCTTTTGTCTGTTGAGAAGTTTGAGTGAGTTTGGTGTACACTGTAACATTATGTCTACATTCATTTGACTGGATATAGCTTCCAGTTATTTGTCTAATTGGTTTTGGAGATATGATGGGAAGTCAGTTTTTCCAAGGGAAACTGAGGTCCATGAAACATGAACTCTTTTCGATCGGTCGGAATCACTTTCTGCTATTTCTGACAGATTTGACTTGTTTGGATATCTCATATGAGCGGAATCACAGAACGTTTGTCTTTTTTTGGTCTGGTTTATTTCACTTAATCTAATGACCATAAGGTTTGTCCACATTGTCGCATTGTCAGAATTACTGACTTTGAAGGGCCGAATCAGATTCCATTGTGTGTATACCACAGTTTGTTTATGGAATTGGCTGCCATGGACACTTCGATTGCTTCTGTTTGTTTGCCAGTGTGAATCATGCTGTTGTGAGTATGACGGAAGGAGTATCCATTTTTTTCAGCCCCCTTTCCCAATCCTTTTGGGTACATAGCATGAATTGGAATCGAACTATGTATTTCTTCCACGTGTTCGTTTTGGAGTCATTTGTGTAATGTCTTGCAGAGTGGCAGCACCATTTAATGTACTTTTTTGTATGGTGGAATACCGTTCAAGCTTCTGAATATACCTTGCGTTGCATATTCAGTCTCCCACCAACGGACACTTGAATGAGTTCTACCTTTGAGCTATTGTGAATGTCACTATGAATATTTGTGTACCAGTTTTTGTTTGAATTATTAACAAATACATTACCATATATAAAAGAAGCCACAAGGACCTACTGTACAGTTTAGGAAACTATTAAATATCTTATGATGATGTATAATGCAAGAGAATCTCCAAAGGAATATATGAAAAGCACATAATAACCATGATATTTATTGTGGCAACACTATGAGTTATCATAGCACTACTCAACGTGTATTTATACATGTCACTAAAATATTTACATCTGTAAGGATATTATAAAAAATTATATAAAAAATCAAGAATTCAAACAGAGAATAAATAAACTTCCTGTCATTGCTCGTCATCATTTATACACTCATACTACCTGTAACACTCATTGTATAAGTGCTGGACTAGCAATTGACATTCTTGTAAACCAAGAGATTGTGAAGGTGTAAGGAAATATAGCTTATTGAATTCCTTAATGAAGGATTCTAGAACTCTATGTCCATGAAGTGAATGAAATTCCGTTTTAGTGAGCCACATTCTTACTAGAGTGATGAGCCTCCACCCCACCCAACGTTAGTTCACAATGAAATCCTGCAGTCCTCTGGCCTCAATGTCTGCTTCCTGCTACCGAGAAAGAAAAGATGAGGAAGTCCTGACAAAACCGATGCTATTTTTCTTTTTCTGATTTGTATTTTATCGCAGGGCCTGGCAAAAAGAGGGCCCAACCTGTTTTTAGAGTTCCATCCCAAGGGTTCCTCCGGCATGTTCCCTATGTTGACAAACTGCTGATTATTTTCAACAAAGGACAATGATCTGCACTTCACTATCTGTTGCTTGAGCTGGAATAGCAGGCATCCCTTGTAGTGCAGTCGTTCATGCGGAAGTAGACATCCCTGAAGCAATAGTATAAGAGGAACACATTTATCATGTAGACATCGCATCCCATGCATTTGTAATAATTTTTCAGTTATACCCATCATCATCGGAGGAACTGACTTGTCCCAGTAATAACGAGAGGACCCAGTAGAACGGTTCCTTGACTTATGAGTACTTCCTATGAGTACCCTTATGAGTCCTTCTTCCAATGTTGTTTCTCCTAGTTTGGTCATGAACAGTAGAAGCTGATGGCAGTGGTCCTTGAAATGTATGTCGATTCCCAGGTGGCGCAGTTGATCAAGAAATACTCTGCCTACCAGTGCAGGAGGTGGAAGTGATGTGGGTTTGATCCCTGGTTCAGGAAGATAACAATTCATACACATGTTTTCTGGGAACCAGTTTGATACTCATGAGTTTTTTCTTCTGTATCCAGAAAAACAAATGCTGTTCAAGGACACTGAAAGAACCCTGATTTCGAAAATCAGATCTGTATTGTGAACAATGCTTCGATATCCGTGAGTCGAAGCATAGTATTATGCCTATCATCCTTGTATTTCCCTCAGTGAAATATGTTGAGGAAAACTCTTCATTCGTGGTCTAGAGTCACGAAGAAGCTAAATAGCATTCATCCTTTACGTTGACAACTGTGAATCTAAATCTCCTGTGAATCCTATGTGACAACCACACATACCAACATGAGTTATCAGTATTATATCGATATTTTTAGTCCTATTGTATGTCAACTAAAAAAATCAATATCTAATTGTACATGAAGTCAAGACATAAAGTCAGTGCAAATACAAAATGTTCCATCCTTTGAGAAAGGGAGAAAAACATCTCTGTGCTTAGCCTATCGCATTTTTATGGATTAGATCCTTAAGTAGTTTATTCACCACACCCTATGAATGATTCACAAGTCTTCAGAGAAGAAAGGGTCATTTCTCTTAAACAATGAGTAGTTCAACTCTTCTCAAAGCAAAGTCATAAGTGAGTCTAATTTTGCGTGAGCCCATGAAAACTCAGTGTTTTCATTATGCTTGTGCTTATGATGGGAGGAGGTCTGAGAAGGCGCTTCTGAAGGATTATTCATACCAGTCTTTCTCATATGTATGGAGTCTTTAAAGATCGAATCACCGAGGTGTTGCTTCTACACTTGTACTAGGCCGAGCAGCAACATTCCCTTTCTCCCTAAGTGCAGTAGACGTCTGTCTTCTGTCCTCTGGAGTATGTATTGCTTGAGCTCACCACAGCCTAGTAGATGGAAATCGTCAGGATATTCTGGAAACCCTTTGGATTTCAGTCTGCTCAGGAGGTTACCACTGCTGCAAACCTCTGGATTTTACCACGCACTTTTAACAACCTCAGATGAAGGATACAAGTCAACACTCGTGACAGCCACGGGCTTCCATGGCCTATCCATGATTGTTGGCTTTGCTTTCATAATCATCCTGTTTCTTATACCAACTAAACTGTCACTGTATTTTTTCATGACCATTTTATCTTTGACGGTTTTTAGATCTATTATGGATTTTCCTATATATCTTCACTCATCGGTGAGGGTCTTCTGTTAGTAGTAGTTACGACAACTGACTTCCAGTCAGTTAGCTGTGGCAGAATAGAAAAAAGAATGACCCACTGTATATTATTCGTATTATGTATCAATATATTATTCGTTTTATTGTTTGCAGTCATCCACTTCCAAGTTTCCGAAATAAACTTTCAGAAAAATCACATCCTTTGGAATGTCCGTTTGACTGAATAGGAGCACGGAAATGCTATTCCATAAAATTGTTTACAGTTTCCATTCCATTCCTCCTGTTTGATGTAGATATTGGCCTTTGGTTCTATCACTAGCTTTGCAAGTAAAAAAATTCATTAGAGCTCATATGGTAATTTTACTGTTGGCAATAAGTTTAGCATAAAATGAACACAGAAGAGGTTACAGTAGACCAAATATGAAAGTCAGTTGAAAAGAAAACATAGTGTTGAATGTTGACAGTAGGAATATAGTTATGAAGTTCCTTTATTATTATTCTATCCTTCCCGTTTCTTTTGCAGGGGTGTTAATGTACAGATTCCAGTCCTATGGCTGGAGTGAAGAATAGTATCATGATTCTTGAGAGCAACTCTACTAAGTCTTCACGCTCATGTCACTCAAGGTTTTTTAATACCTATTATGTTAGTCGTGTTTGTAGTTTGTGAAGTCACATAAGTTGCATTCACTCAAGCAATAGTATCAAACAGCTATGGCATCAATTCTAGATGTGAATCGATATCGAATGTGAATCCATTTCACTGTGACAAGTGATTATTGCAGATATTCTATTCATGCCAGTAAGAAAGCTGTGCAGAAATAATATAATGTTTATGAAGAAAATAAGATTTGCTAATTTGTTGTATTATTCTCTTTCTTTTCAACAGATTGAATGACAACAGGCTCCACTTTTCATTCACTTGTATGACTATGAGCAGTTTGACCAAGTTGAAGAAGATGACTCGTTTGTAGTCTTCCTCATCAGCTCATTCCATCTACTGGCTTTCAAATCATTTAGTACAGAGCTCACCGTCTAGGTGTTCATCCAGTGTTTTGTTTGCTTATCATGCAGGATCATTTTCAAAGGAAAAGTATGTGTGTATGAGTTAGAGCTCTGATCCCAAGAGTCCATGTAGAAGCTTCCCCTGAGAAGTGTATCGTTTTTGCACCAATGCTACTGAAACGTGTGAATGTGGTATACCACGCATCCCAATAAGCGTCCAGAGCTTCACAGGCTGCTTCTTTGAAACGCCCAGTACTCATGACATTCCATTCATCTGAGGACTAAATATAGCCAACGTAGGCTGTGTTTGCCAAATAGACTTTGAAGTATTCTTCACACAGTCCTTCATCGACGCCAGTTTTCAGATCGAAGAAACCCTTGCTCCATGAAGTGTGTGAACACATATACTCATGTTTTGTTTGCGATTTTAAAGTCATTCTTCAGTTTTGTTGGAGGAATGGTTCTGTATATGCCCCGTGGATCTGTGCATGAAAGCCCTAATAACTAATGTGAATCGACTTCACTACCAAGGGATGTTTTCATATCTATTGAGGATTTAGTTCATGTATTTCGATTTTAACTTTCTGTCTTACAGCCTTGTTTGTAGATCAAAGCTATTTGAAAGTGTCATCTGGTTTTCAATGGCTTGTGAGGTTATTCATGAGTGGTTTATAAAACCGAATGGATTGTACGTAGCCATACTTTGTTGTCATTCTATGAATTTGAAGAATGTCTGAAGAATGTCTGCAGTGATGCCTTAAAGATTCATACAATTGATGTCCAATATTTATCTCAATAGACTTGCTTTCAATTTGTAGTTTCCTATGCATATGTCTTTCTTTATGGATTTGGGTAGAAGTCGTATTGGAACACTGAAAAATCTGTGATATCAGCCGTGCTGACCTTCTTTCCGGTGGTCATCATTAAGATTTTCACGCTCACTGTCACTTTGTGCAATGCTATGGATCCTAGTGGAAACAGGTGCCGTTCATCCTACTTTTGTGAAGATTGAACTCATCGTAGAAAGTGGAATTTGTTGAAATATTTATGGTATCAATATATCCTGTGTATATAATTACCCAGATTACGGGTGCGTATCTGATTGCTAAGTTATAAAATGTATGAGATAGATGTGATCCATCAATGGCGATTGGATACGTGGTGGAGAGGTATTTTGGTGATGCAAGAGATTTAAATGATGTGATCAGAGTATTTATATCCCTTTTATGTGGATAATGGGTCTTGGATCGATGTTTGAAACATTCCAACCTTGTCTTTTGTTATGCATGGGAAGTGTCCAAAACGAAGATGATGCAGGTACGTACTTCAAGGGTAAGTATAGGGTTGAGGGCGTGACTATGAAGTGGGTTAGGGTTAGGATGTGGATAGGGTGTCGGGTGAGGGAAGGGTTAAGGTTACAGTGTGCAGAACAGCCCCCCAACTTGTTAGGGTGAGGGGTGAGGCGTGAGGGTTAGGGTTAGGGGTGAGGGTGAGGGTAAGGCTTCAAGGTGAGGGTGAGGGTAAGGGTTCAGGGTGAGGGTGTGGGTGAGGGCGAGGGTAAGGGCTCGGGGTGAGGGTTCAGGGTGAAGGTGTGGGTCTCACATCTGATAAACGATTGCATTCCAAATATACCCTTCATTTCCCTCGAACAGAGCTCTCACTGTTGGAGCCCTTGGCAGTGTGGAAGCCACCGGCCCCTAAGCCACCACAAGAACGCCTGGGGCCTAGGTGCAAAGGCAAGGCAGGAGCAGAGCTGAGGCCAGGAAGGTGCCAGTGGCGTCTCCCAACCTCGTGCAGACTGCTCCTTCCTGGGCAGGAAGTCTAGAAGCCAGGCAAGTCTGGGCAAGGCTCGCCCCAGGCAGAGCAGCCTCGCGCAAGGAACTCTGCCAGATCAGGGCTCTCAGCGGAGCTGGAGCTCTGCCATACTGGAGGCGCACTCGGCTCCACCCCAGCAAGGCTTGCAGCAGCAGGCGACTGGGCTGCCTCCTCTTCCCCGGAGGAGGCTCCCTTCCACTTGTCCTGTGCACTCGGCTTCCAGGCGGAGCCATACCTCGCCTCCTGCAGGTCTTGGCTCAGGGGTTACTTCCCCTGAGCTGGGGTTGTGGGCGGGAACCCAGACACGCAGGGGCAGGCCCCAACAACCTGCACACAGCTCTGCTGGGGAGAAGAGCATTAGGGAACCTATGTATTTCAGGCAAATGATGGGAGACCACAAGTGAGTCGCCAGCCTGCTGGCTGCAGACACCACCCAGGGGCCCTGGGTGCATGGTGCTCTCAATGTGGCGCTGAGTCTGGACAGCCAAGCAACAGCTGAAGGAGCTCTGCAGTTGCCCTTCCCTTCCCGTCGACAGAGCTCTCAGTGCTGGAGCCCTTGGAAGTGTGGAACTCAGCGATCCCTAAGCCCTCCCAAACACATGTCTCTGCTGGGGAGGAGAGTGCTAGGGAACATACGTCTCTCACACACTTTCTAGGCACACACGGAGTCAGCCTCTGGGAGTGTGGGGATGCAAAACCCAGCCAGGGGCCCTTGGAACCTGGTGCTCTCCGTGCGGCAGCTTAGTCTGGGCGGCCAAGCAACCGCTGAAGGAGCCCTGCTGTTGCCCTTCGCTTCCCTCTGACAGAGCTTTCACTGCTGGAGCCCTTGGCAGTGTGCAACCCACCAGCCCCTAAGCCCTCCTCAAGGACGCTGGGACCTAAGTGCAAAGGCAAGGCAGGGGTAGAGCTGAAGCCAGGAAGGCGCCAGTGGCGTTTCCGAGCCTCACACAGCCTGCTCCTTCCTGGGGAGGGAGCCTTAAAGCAAGGCAAGTCTGCGCAAGGCTCGCCTATGGCAGAGCATCTTGGTGCCAGGAACTCTGCCAGATCGGGCCTCTGAACAGAGCTAGAGATCTGCCGTACTGGAGTCGCACTTAGCTTCGTGTAAGCAGGGATTTCAGCTTGACGGGGACTTGCTGCCTCCTCTTCCCCCGAGGAGGCTCGCTTCCCTGCTGGCTGTGCACTCGCCTATCAGGCGGGGGCGCAGGGCTCCTCCAGCAGGTCTTGCCTCAGGGGCTGCTTCCCCTGAGTTGGGGCTGTGGGCAGGAACCCAGACACGCAGGATCAGGCCCCAAACACCTGCACATGTCTCTGCTGGGGAGGAGAGTGCTAGGGAACCTACGTCTGTCATACACTTTCTGGGCACCCAAGGAATCAGCCTCCGTGTGTGCGGGGCTGAAAACCCCAGCCAGGGGCCCTGGGAGCCTGGTGCTCTCCGTGTGGCGCTGAATCTGGGCGGCCAAGCAACCGCTGGAGGAGCCCTGCAGTTGCCCTTCCCTTCCCTCTGACAGAATTCTCACTGCTGGAGCCCTTGGCAGTGTGCAACCCACCAGCCCCTAAGCCTCTCCTTAAGGAGGACTGGGACCTAAGTGCAAAGGCAAGGCAGGATTGGAGCTGAGGCAAGAAAGGCGCCAGTGGCGACTCCCAGGCTCCTGCTGCCTGCTCCTTCCTGGAGAGGCAGCCTAAAAGCAAGGCAAGTCTGGGCAAGGCTAGCCCCGGCAGAGCAGCCTCGCGCCAGGAACTCTGCCAGATCGGGGCTCTGAGCAGAGCTAGAGCTCTGCCGTACTGGAGGCGCACTTAGCTCCGTGCAAGCAGGGCTTTCAACTTGACGGGGCTGGGCTGCCTCCTCTTCCCCCGAGGAGGCTCGCTTCCCTGCTGGCTGTGCACTCGCCTATCAGGCGGGGGCGCAGGGCTCCTCCAGCAGGTCTTGCCTCAGGGGCTGCTTCCCCTGAGTTGGGGCTGTGGGCAGGAACCCAGACACGCAGGATCAGGCCCCAAACACCTGCACATGTCTCTGCTGGGGAGGAGAGTGCTAGGGAACCTACGTCTGTCATACACTTTCTGGGCACCCAAGGAATCAGCCTCCGTGTGTGCGGGGCTGAAAACCCCAGCCAGGGGCCCTGGGAGCCTGGTGCTCTCGGTGCGGCGCTGATTCTAGGCGGCCTAGAAACCGCTGGAGGAGCCCTGCAGTTGCCCTTCCCTTCCCTCTGACAGAGCTCTCACTGCTGGAAGCCCTTGGCAGTGTGCAACCCACCAGCCCCTAAGCCCTCCCTAACGACGGCTGGCACCTAATGTGCAAAGGCAAGGCAGGATTGGAGCTGAGGCAAGGAAGGCACCAGTGGCGACTCCCAGGCTCGCTGCAGACAGCTCCTTCCTGGGAGAGGCAGCCTAAAAGCAAGGCAAGTCTGGGCAAGGCTAGCCCCCGGCCGAGCAGCCTCGCGCCAGGAACTCTGCCAGATCGGGGCTCTGAGCAGAGCTAGAGCTCTGCCGTACTGGAGGCGCACTTAGCTCCGTGCAAGCAGGGCTTTCCTCTTGACTGGGCTCGGCTGCCTCCTCTTCTCCCGAGGAGGCTCGCTACCACTGCTGGCTGTGCTCTCGCCTATCAGGCGGGCGCGCAGGGCTCCTCCAGCAGGTCTTGCCTCAGGGGCTGCTTCCCCTGAGTTGGGGCTGTGGGCGGGAACCCAGACACGCAGGATCAGGCCCCAACCACCTGCACATGTCTCTGCTGGGGAGGAGAGTGCTAGGGAACCTACGTCTCTCACACACTTTCTAGGCACCCACGGAGTCAGCCTCTGGGAGTGTGGGGATGCAAAACCCAGCCAGGGGCCCTTGGAACCTGGTGCTCTCCGTGCGGAGCTTTGATCTGGGCGGCCAAGGAAACCGCTGGAAGGAGCCCTGCTGTTGCCCTTCGCTTCCCTCTGACAGAGCTTTCACTGCTGGAGCCCTTGGCAGTGTGCAACCCACCAGCCCCTAAGCCCTCCTCAAGGACGCTTGGGACCTAAGTGCAAAGGCAAGGCAGGAGGTAGAGCTGAAGCCAGGAAGGCGCCAGTGGCGTTTCCGAGCCTCACACAGCCTGCTCCTTCCTGGGGAGGGAGCCTTAAAGCAAGGCAAGTCTGCGCAAGGCTCGCCTATGGCAGAGCATCTTGGTGCCAGGAACTCTGCCAGATCGGGCCTCTGAACAGAGCTAGAGATCTGCCGTACTGGAGGCGCACTTAGCTTCGTGTAAGCAGGGATTTCAGCTTGACGGGGACTGGCTGCCTCCTCTTCCCCCGAGGAGGCTCGCTTCCCTGCTGGCTGTGCACTCGCCTATCAGGCGGGGGCGCAGGGCTCCTCCAGCAGGTCTTGCCTCAGGGGCTGCTTCCCCTGAGTTGGGGCTGTGGGCAGGAACCCAGACACGCAGGATCAGGCCCCAAACACCTGCACATGTCTCTGCTGGGGAGGAGAGTGCTAGGGAACCTACGTCTGTCATACACTTTCTGGGCACCCAAGGAATCAGCCTCCTGGTGTGTGCGGGGCTGAAAACCCCAGCCAGGGGCCCTGGGAGCCTGGTGCTCTCCGTGTGGCGCTGAATCTGGGCGGCCAAGCAACCGCTGGAGGAGCCCTGCAGTTGCCCTTCCCTTCCCTCTGACAGAATTCTCACTGCTGGAGCCCTTGGCAGTGTGCAACCCACCAGCCCCTAAGCTCTCCTTAAGGACGGACTGGGACCTAAGTGCAAAGGCAAGGCAGGATTGGAGCTGAGGCAAGGAAGGCGCCAGTGGCGTCTCCCAGGCTCCTGCTGCCTGCTCCTTCCTGGGGAGGGCAGCCTAAAAGCAAGGCAAGTCTGGGCAAGGCTAGCCCCCGGCAGAGCAGCCTCGGCGCCAGGAACTCTGCCAGATCGGGCTCTGAGCAGAGCTAGAGCTCTGCCGTACTGGAGGCGCACTTAGCTCCGTGCAAGCAGGGCTTTCAACTTGACGGGGCTGGCTGCCTCCTCTTCCCCCGAGGAGGCTCGCTTCCCTGCTGGCTGTGCACTCGCCTATCAGGCGGGGCGCAGGGCTCCTCCAGCAGGTCTTGCCTCAGGGGCTGCTTCCCCTGAGTTGGGGCTGTGGGCAGGAACCCAGACACGCAGGATCAGGCCCCAAACCACCTGCACATGTCTCTGCTGGGGAGGAGAGTGCTAGGGAACCTACGTCTGTCATCACACTTTCTGGGCACCCAAGGAATCAGCCTCCGTGTGTGCGGGGCTGAAAACCCCAGCCAGGGGCCCTGGGAGCCTGGTGCTCTCCGGTGCGGCGCTGATTCTGGGCGGCCAAGCAACCGCTGGAGGAGCCCTGCAGTTGCCCTTCCCTTCCCTCTGACAGAGCTTCTCACTGCTGGAAGCCCTTGGCAGTGTGCAACCCACCACCCCTAAGCCCTCCTCAAGGAGGACCTGGGCACCTAATGTGCAAAGGCAAGGCAGGATTGGAGCTGAGGCAAGAAAGGCAGCCAGTGGCGATCTCCCAGGCTCGCTGCTGCCTGCTCCTTCCTGGGGAGGGCAGCCTAAAAGCAAGGCAAGTCTGGGCAAGGCTGAGCCCCCGGCAGAGCAGCCTCGCGCCAGGAACTCTGCCAGATCGGGGCTCTGAGCAGAGCTAGAGCTCTGCCGTACTGGAGGCGCCACTTAGCTCCGTGCAAGCAGGGCTTTCCTACTTGACTGGGGCTCGGCTGCCTCCTCTTCCCCGAGGAGGCTCGCTTCCCTGCTGGCTGTGCACTCGCCTATCAGGCGGGGGCGCAGGGCTCCTCCAGCAGGTCTTGCCTCAGGGGCTGCTTCCCCTGAGTTGGGGCTGTGGGCAGGAACCCAGACACGCAGGATCAGGCCCCAAACACCTGCACATGTCTCTGCTGGGGAGGAGAGTGCTAGGGAACCTACGTCTGTCATACACTTTCTGGGCACCCAAGGAATCAGCCTCCGTGTGTGCGGGGGCTGAAAACCCCAGCCAGGGGCCCTGGGAGCCTGGTGCTCTCCGGTGCGGCGCTGATTCTAGGCGGCCTAGAAACCGCTGGAGGAGCCCTGCAGTTGCCCTTCCCTTCCCTCTGACAGAGCTCTCACTGCTGAAGCCCTTGGCAGTGTGCAACCCACCACCCCTAAGCCCTCCCCAACGACGCCTGGCACCTATGTGCAAAGGCAAGGCAGGATTGGAGCTGAGGCAAGGAAGGCACCAGTGGCGTCTCCCAGGCTCGCTCAGACAGCTCCTTCCTGGGGAGGGAGCCTAAAAGCAAGGCAAGTCTGGGCAAGGCGAGCCCCCGGCCGAGCAGCCTCGCGCCAGAAACTCTGCCAGATCGGGGCTCTGAGCAGAGCTAGAGCTCTGCCGTACTGGAGGCGCACTTAGCTCCGTGCAAGCAGGGCTTTCCTCTTGACTGGGCTCGGCTGCCTCCTCTTCTCCCGAGGAGGCTCGCTACACTGCTGGCTGTGCTCTCGCCTATCAGGCGGGCGCGCAGGGGCTCCTCCAGCAGGTCTTGCCTCAGGGGCTGCTTCCCCTGAGTTGAGGCTGTGGGCGGGAACCCAGACACGCAGGATAAGGCCCCAACCACCTGCACATGTCTCTGCTGGGGAGGAGAGTGCTAGGGAACCTACGTCTCTCACACACTTTCTAGGCACCCACGGAGTCAGCCTCTGGGAGTGTGGGGATGCAAAACCCAGCCAGGGGCCCTTGGAACCTGGTGCTCTCCGTGCGGAGCTTTGTCTGGGCGGCCAAGGAACCGCTGAAGGAGCCCTTGCTGTTGCCCTTCGCTTCCCTCTGACAGAGCTTTCACTGCTGGAGCCCTTGGCAGTGTGCAACCCACCAGCCCCTAAGCCCTCCTCAAGGACGCTTGGGACCTAAGTGCAAAGGCAAGGCAGGGGTAGAGCTGAAGCCAGGAAGGCGCCAGTGGCGTTTCCGAGCCTCACACAGCCTGCTCCTTCCTGGGGAGGGAGCCTTAAAGCAAGGCAAGTCTGCGCAAGGCTCGCCTATGGCAGAGCATCTTGGTGCCAGGAACTCTGCCAGATCGGGCCTCTGAACAGAGCTAGAGATCTGCCGTACTGGAGTCGCACTTAGCTTCGTGTAAGCAGGGATTTCAGCCTTGACGGGGACTTGCCTGGCCTCCTCTTCCCCCGAGGAGGCTCGCTTCCCTGCTGGCTGTGCACTCGCCTATCAGGCGGGGGCGCAGGGCTCCTCCAGCAGGTCTTGCCTCAGGGGCTGCTTCCCCTGAGTTGGGGCTGTGGGCAGGAACCCAGACACGCAGGATCAGGCCCCAAACACCTGCACATGTCTCTGCTGGGGAGGAGAGTGCTAGGGAACCTACGTCTGTCATACACTTTCTGGGGCACCCAAGGAATCAGCCTCCGTGTGTGCGGGGCTGAAAACCCCAGCCAGGGGACCTGGGAGCCTGGTGCTCTCCGTGTGGCGCTGAATCTGGGCGGCCAAGCAACCGCTGGAGGAGCCCTGCAGTTGCCCTTCCCTTCCCTCTGACAGAGTTCTCACTGCTGGAGCCCTTGGCAGTGTGCAACCCACCAGCCCCCTAAGCCTCTCCTTAAGCCAGGACTGGGACCTAAGTGCAAAGGCAAGGCAGGATTGGAGCTGAGGCAAGGAAAGGCGCCAGTGGCGACTCCCAGGCTCCTGCTGCCTGCTCCTTCCTGGGAGGAGCCTAAAAGCAAGGCAAGTCTGGGCAAGGCTAGCCCCCGGCAGAGCAGCCTCGCGCCAGGAACTCTGCCAGATCGGGGCTCTGAGCAGAGCTAGAGCTCTGCCGTACTGGAGGCGCACTTAGCTCCGTGCAAGCAGGGCTTTCAACTTGACGGGGCTGGGCTGCCTCCTCTTCCCCCGAGGAGGCTCGCTTCCCTGCTGGCTGTGCACTCGCCTATCAGGCGGGGCGCAGGGCTCCTCCAGCAGGTCTTGCCTCAGGGGCTGCTTCCCCTGAGTTGGGGCTGTGGGCAGGAACCCAGACACGCAGGATCAGGCCCCAAACACCTGCACATGTCTCTGCTGGGGAGGAGAGTGCTAGGGAACCTACGTCTGTCATACACTTTCTGGGCACCCAAGGAATCAGCCTCCGTGTGTGCGGGGCTGAAAACCCCAGCCAGGGGCCCTGGGAGCCTGGTGCTCTCCGTGCGGGCGCTGATTCTGGGCGGCCAGAAACCGCTGGAGGAGCCCTGCAGTTGCCCTTCCTTCCCTCTGACAGAGCTCTCACTGCTGAAGCCCTTGGCAGTGTGCAACCCACCACCCCCTAAGCCCTCCCAACGCCTGGACCTATGTGCAAAGGCAAGGCAGGATTGGAGCTGAGGCAAGGAAGGCACCAGTGGCGTCTCCCAGGCTCGCTCAGACAGCTCCTTCCTGGGGAGGGAGCCTAAAAGCAAGGCAAGTCTGGGCAAGGCGAGCCCCGGCAGAGCAGCCTCGCGCCAGAAACTCTGCCAGATCGGGGCTCTGAGCAGAGCTAGAGCTCTGCCGTACTGGAGGCGCACTTAGCTCCGTGCAAGCAGGGCTTTCCTCTTGACGGGCTCGGCTGCCTCCTCTTCTCCCGAGGAGGCTCGCTTCCTGCTGGCTGTGCACTCGCCTATCAGGCGGGGGCGCAGGGCTCCTCCAGCAGGTCTTGCCTCAGGGGCTGCTTCCCCTGAGTTGGGGCTGTGGGCGGGAACCCAGACACGCAGGATCAGGCCCCAACCACCTGCACATGTCCTCTGCTGGGTTGGGAGGAGAGTGCTAGGGAACCTAACGAATCTCACATCACGGGCAACTTTCTAGGCACGCCACGAGATTCAGCCCTCTGGCAGGTGGGGATGCAAAAAACCCAGCCAGGGGCCCTTGAAGCCTGGTGCCCTCCGTGCGGAGGCTTT
>NW_017189989.1:0-19158 GCF_001704415.2 Capra hircus
GAAAATCTAACCCCAAAACCAGAGTCTGTTTTATGCTCTCACCTACACCTCTGACTTTACAGGGGGATCTCCCCCATCACCATTTCTCTCAGAGAAGGAGTTAACTTGCAGCTCCAGTTAATAAAAATTCCTGGGCATGACAAGAGTGTTTCAACTTACAAACTCCTCTGACAGGTCTCTAGCCTGCCTGAAGGTTGTCCGGCCACATGTGAGTTTAGCCTCCCAGGTCCGTGCAGCCTCCCAACCGTGAGAGGCACAAGATGTTTTAAACTTTCTAAATACAGACTCTTTTGAGAAGTTAGAAAATTATTAGTATAGTATAGTGGGTTGATTAGAAATTATATTGGTGAAGGTTTTTTTTCATTTGTCATGCCATAATTGCTGCTAATTCCCTGCCCTGGTGTGGACAAGGGTGTTTCAGGTCAAACCTCTCTGCTGAAAACTAGCTTGTGTGACAACCTCTCAACCATAAACAGCACAGAAAGTTTGGTGTATTAGCAAAGGGCTTTTTCATTGTTGAGTCAATGATTGCCGGCAGGCCTCCATATCCTTAGGCACCTGGGAATATATTAATCAATGTATTTGGATTATAGAAAAGGAAATATAGTAGTTTTTGATGTTAGCAATACTAGACTTTTTGAGTTAATGAATTTTCTCTTTTGTTATAGATCACCTGTACTTTGTTATAAATCACTGTGTCCTTGCTATGTAAAATGTAACTTTATCACTACCTTAAGACTAAATAGATCTTAAGGGGAACATTGGTGAAGGGTTTTCATTTGTCCAGCCAATACTTGCTGCTAAATTTCCATATTCCTTGCCCTTATAATGAATATAACTAGCATATAGGAGAAATAAGTATTAACCTTTAAGATTAATCATGTTAAATCTTAAGCTAAGTAAATTCCTTTCTTGATTGTAACCACTACACCCTCACCCTATAGGAATGCAACTTTATTTGGAGGGTGGCACCTGATTTAAGAAAAAATCACCCCTGGAAAAAATAAGTTTTCTGGTTAACTGACCATTATAAGAAAGGGCCATAAAATGTCAGCAGGCCTCAATGGCCAGAAGATGATGTAAAACCCATAAGACCTTTCTATAATTTTATATGAAGCACCTGATTGTGACAAGGGTCAGGTCTACCTACCCCCGTGTGACTCTGTATTCATCCCTATGTATAACAAAAGGTATATAAACAAACCTGAAAAATAAAGAAATCGGATCAGTTTCTGGAAAGACTGATTCCCCCGTGTCATTTCTTTCTTGCTCCCCATTTTTCTGGCTGAATCCCCATCTGGTACGAGAGTACTCACCAAGCCTGCTAACTTTGCCTGGGCTTCTAAGATCGGACCGGGGAGGCCTCAGTGCCTCCTCTCCTTCGGGAGAATGGAAAGATGCCTGTGGCCTACGTAGGTGTCGATTGGTATTCCACGTAAACCAAGTTATTCAGCCTCTTTTTCTCCACTAATTTTCCTACTACACTATCCATTTCTAATCTCTCTCTATATCTGTAATTAAATAAGTTTTTTCCTAGGACGCCTACTCCATCTCACCTTTGAATTACCCTGGATCCACCAGGGCTGGACCCCGGCAAGGAGGGAGTGCTTTCCATACAGAGGGGTCCTTTCCTGACCCATGGGAATCATGGAGACATATGTAAAGAAAAAACCCTCTGACTACTCCTCCTAAAAATTGTTAACTGGCATTATTTGCAAAGCTAGAGATACAATACCACACAGAAAATCATGGATGTAATAATGGAACGTTTCCCAAAGCGTGTTTGTGTTTAGGGCTCTCCTCTTAGAGTCCTGTCCCGTCCTCCCGTGTGCACCCCACAACCATCATCAGGAGGACTAGGCCAGGAGTAGGTCAGGATGAGCACAGTGAAAAAGCTGGCTCTAAACTAAGCGTTCAGAAACTAAGATCATGGCATCCAGTCCCATCACTTCATGGCAAATAGATGGGGAAACAGTGGCAACAGTGACAGAATTTATTTTCTAGGGTTCCAAGATCACTGCAAATGGTGACTGCAGACATGAAATTAAAAGACAATTGCTCCTTGGAAGAAAAGCTATGTCCAACCTAGACAGCATATTAAAAAGCAGACATTACTTTGCTGACAAAGGTCCATATAGTCAAAGCTATTATTTTTCCTGTAGTCATGTATAGATGTGAGAATTGGACCAAAAAGAAAGCTGAACACGGAAGCATTGATGCTTTTGAACTGTGGTGTTCAAAAGAGAGCCCCTTGGCTCTTGGGAGCCCCTTGGACTGCAAGGAGATCAAACCAGACAGTCCTAAAAGAATCAGTTCTAAATATTCACTGGAAGGACTGATGCTGAAGTTGAAGCTCCAGTACTTTGGACACCTGATGCGAAGAGCTGACTCATTGGAAAAGACCGTGGTGCTGGGAATGATTGAAGGCAGGAGGTGAAGGGGAAAACAGAAGATGAGATGGTTGGAGGGCATCACCGACTCAATGGACATGGCTTTGAGCAAGCTCCGGGGGCTGGTGTTGGACAAGGAAGCCTGGCCTGCTGCTGTCCATAGGGTCGCAAAGAGCTGGATACGACCGAGCCACTGAACTGAACTGAGGTCAGATATGACTGTGGTGTAATCTTTAAGATCACCACCAGAAGGCGGGGCATCCTTCAGATGCGATTCCTTTTTGTATTCAGGAGCTGATTTGACTTGCCTACTCTGTACCCACAAGACAGATGACTGCTGCTGCGCAGAACGGGGTTCCCAGCTTCTGAGTGAGGAGCTTCTGTAACATCCAGCCGGAGACTAACTTTGTTAGATTTGGTGTTTCTAGGGAACGAGGACTGTTGCCAGAATGTTTTCTGCCACTCACTCAGTTCTTGTCATCCTCTTAATACTTGGTAAGTAGCATTTTATCCTAAAGTGATTTTTCATTTTCCTATGATAACAGGTAAGTTTTATTTTTCTTCTCTGGCTGAAAACTCCTCCTGTACATTTCTATCATAACAAAGTGATTCTCTTGTAGGAGGGACCAATGGTGACTCAGTGAGCCAGACAGAAGGCCCAGTGACTCTCTCAGAGGGGGCTCTCATGACCCTGAACTGCACTTACCAGACCACATATCCAGATTTTTATCTTTTTTGGTATGTCCAGCATCTCAACAAAGCTCCTCAATTCCTCCTAAAGGGCTCAATGACAAACCAGAGGCCAGAGCATGAAGGTTTTCAGGCCACTCTTGTTAAGAGTGACAGCTCCTTCCACCTGCAGAAACGGGCCGTGCAAGCATCAGACTCAGCTGTGTACTACTGTGCTCTGAGTGACACAGTGACACAGGGCTTCAGGGCAGCTGAGCACAAACCCAAGGGGAGCAGGAGGCTGAAGTCAGGAAGAGGTATATTCTCTCCTTGATTAGAATTTAGTTTACATTTAGAGTTTCTCAGGAAAACCAATCAAGCTCAGGTCTAATCCTAGAAACTCAGGAGGGTGGACATTGCTCTACAGGGATAATAGGGTGGATGTCAGTCTTAGAGAAGACCCAAGCTCCAATCCCCAGAAGCACCCCTGTTCAGCCGGAAAAATTCCTCTCTTCTCTAGACTGACTTTTTAAAAAAATCTATTTTTCTTATAATGTAAGATGGATATTAGATGCCACAGAATTAATAATTCATTTAGAGAAAAGAAATAGATGATTAAGAGCCACATCACCTGACTCATAATCATAAACCAACACAGAGGTACCAAGCAAATCACATACCAGTCTGCACGTGGCTGAGACGTAACGCTGTTGAGGCGCTGTTTTCAGTGAAAGCCTTTGAACTGGAGCTGCTGCAGCCATGGGATGAAAATCATCTGTTTATTTAGTTTTGGTTCATTCGGGTCTTTGTTACTGAACTCGGGCTCTCTCCAGCTGCAGCGAGTGGAGGTCACTCTTCACTGCAGCGCGGGGGCCTCTCAGCGCGGTGGCTTCTCGCTGCCGAGCACAGGCTCCAGGGGCGCGGGCTCCAGCAGAGGCGGCGCGCGAGCTCAGCAGTTGCGGCGCGCAGCCGCTAGGGCTACATTTCTGATAGGAGGAAATAATGCATGGTCTGGTGAGCTCGTACTCATTTTGACTATAGGGTGGATATTTAAAAGCAAGATTATTTTAGCACGCATTATTGATTACTGTTAGACACATAAAGCTGGACAAATTTTGTCCACCAGGAAACTTGCTATGATTGCATCAAACAAACAAGGAACTTTATCCAGTGCAAATTTCCCCAGAAACCCATGCCTTGGAGTGTAGGAAGAAAAGCCATGATGATTGAGAGTAAACAGTTTTATCTTCCTGTATGAAAGAAGAACTTGCCAGCTTATTTCACAGTAGATTTGGGCTGCAGATCCCTCCCCCCAAAAAAGAGCTATACAAAAATGGATGACTATTTGTTCTCAGAGCTCACTATAATCATAGTAAATTGTTTTTGTCACAAAACGTATGTCTATCCTAGATGCATTGACTGAATATGCCTGCAGCCCTGATGTAATTGTTGTTAATTTAATTACAGCGTGGCAACCCACTCCAATATTCTTGCCTGGAGAATCCCATGGACAGAGGAGCCTGGTGGGCTACAGTCCATGGAGTCACAAAGAGTCAGATATGACCAAGTGACTTTCAAGTCTAAATGGGCAGGTTACAGTCACCAAGCACATCAACGAGCCACGGCATGACACAGCAAGCTGACGTCAGCCAGTCACGCTTCCTGCTCTGGTGCAGAAGCACCTCACAGCTCAGTCTCTGTGCGTGTGCCCGGCAGGCACAGGTCAGGCACCTCCACCCACATTTGAGAGGGAACACAGAGCATCTCACTCAGAGGAAGAGCGTCCAGCATGGGGCTCCCTGGCCTGCTCAGAGCTGTCATAGCCTCTGTCTGCCTTGGTAAGGCTGGTAAGGATGACCGCAAACACTCAGCTCTGCTCAGCTCCCACGTGTAGAGGTAGGGCAGGCTATTATTGTCTGTTGGGGTTTAGGAGAGTTGCTTAACTGGCAGAGGGATGAGAATTCTTAATCCTCTGTTTGTTCCTTGAAGCCCTCTGAGTTCCACCAGGAGAATCAGCCTCTTCCTTTCTGTCTCTCTCTCTCTCATATATGTGTATATATATATATATATATATATATATATATATATATATATATTTTTTTTTTTTTTTCTTCTCTCTAGGATCCATCATGGCCCAGAAAGTAACTCAAAATTGGTCAGAAATTTCTGTGCTGGAGAAGGAGGATGTAACCTTGAACTGTGCATATGAAGCTAATAGCTATACTCATTATTTATTCTGGTACAAGCAACCACCAAGTGGGGAAATGATTTTCCTTATTCATCAGGAGTCTTACAATGAGCTGAATACAACAAAAGGTCAGTATTTTTTGAACTTCCAGAAAGCAACGAGTTCTATCAGCCTCACCATCACAGACTTACAGCTCAAGGACTCAGCGGTGTATTTCTGTGCTCTGAGAGACCACAGTGATGCCGCTGCCTGAGGGAGCCCCACAGAAACCTCAGCTGTTAACATGTGGAGTCCCCCAGCTATGAACAGCTTAGTGAGATTCTCAGTAAGGACAGGAGAAGGTAGGGGGGTTAGAAGTGAAAACCTCACTGCTAAGAAAATGCTATCTTTGGCTCAGAGAGCATATCTTAAAGTGTCATTCAGCAAAAATACCTTTATCTTCAATTCTTTATCTTGCAGAAGATCGTTTGCCATTTTTTTTTAAATTTAAAATAGTGACTTTATTAAAGTATGAAATTTGGCTTTAAAAAAGTCAATAGAATTTGACTAAATCTGCACCTGAGTTGTCAGAGTTTTAGGTTCACTGCACAAATATTTATGCATTGCTAAGACTGGCCATCATGTGGATCTGAAATATCTCTGAAAGGACACTTCTTGGACCCTCCCTGTGCCCTGCCTCACCTGTGCCGTGAATGACTTGGAATGATGTGCATAGAGTAACTGTTACCACAAATCTTCACCCCAAGGAGAAATGAAACCCTACAGTTTGCTCAGAACTAACCTCATCTCCTGGTCACATTGCCTATGTGTGATTACAAAGTTATGTATGTGTAAGGTAGAAAAAAGAATATGCGAAGAAGGAATGTTAAAAACAAAATAACTCACCAATTTTACTAGTCAAAAAAAACTCTATTAGAGATTCATACCTCATAGGATATTTCTAGTCTGAATTTTTACCTGATAGTATATTGTGAAATAATTATTTCACAACATTATTTACAGGTCAACATCACACATTCTAATGGTGATATTCCAATGTGTGATTTTACCATACTTTTGGGCTAATTCATTTTACTAGCTTTTTAGATTGTTTTACTCACTGTAGTAAACAATACTGGAATAAACACAAGGTATTTGGTGGTTTTCTTGACGACTCCTAGGAGTTTAATAGGAGTTTACCATTGAATCTTTCTGATGTGGCTCCCTGCTCATTTCTGTGACCCTGGAGAATAGAGCATCTTCACTCTGAAATTACTAAACAGTCATATTTTCCTTGTTTCACAAAATTCTTTTATATGGAGGCTTTGCTTTACACTTTAGTCCCAGTTAACTCCAGATGGCTTCAATTTTGGATGATTCCACACCACGCGTGTGCAGAGTAGCTGGCATGTAACATCTAAAAGAGTTGAGTCTCTGCACTGTTGCTTGGTGATACCAGGTGGGAATTAACCTAGTGGGTTTGCCTTCATCTGGAATTCCAAAAAGGAAGATACTCTTCCTTGTGTAAGGATTTTCTATCCCTATTGTACAAATAACAATGATCCCAATAAAGAGCAACTTTCCAGAAAAGAAAGTATAAGTGTGTGTGTGTGTGTGTGTGCGCGCGCGCGCGTGCGCGACGCGCGTGTGTGTGAAGGAGGAGAGAGAGATGAGAGAGAGTCAATAGGCTTACGTAGCCGAGTCATCAAGTAACTAACTAGTTAAAAGAGTTGAATTTTGTAAAATGCATTGGAAAGAAGGAAGTAAAGTCATCTAGAGACCAACTTTTAATGAAGAAAATAGATGTAAGCAGTTTCAAGGAATAAATCAAACACGTGAAAGAAGAAAAATGAATCCTAGAATTGACCCTTGGCAATCCCATGGACTGTAGCCCGCCAGGCTCCTCTGTGCATGGGATTTCCCAGGCAAGAATACTGGAGCGGGTTGCCATTTCCTTCTCCAGGGAAGCTTCCCGACCCAGGGATTGAACTCGCATCTCCTATAATTGGCAGTCAGATTCTTTACCACAGCAAAGTGAGAGAAGCTGTCATTGCAACCTAACGTGAGCTTCGAAACACTCCAGACTCCAGGGGAATATTTCAAACTCTCTGAGTCAATCCTTTGAATCTCCTCTAACTTGAGGAAGATTGAAAACCACACACACCAGCACAGCTTCACTTTGTTCCCTTTTGTTTCTAATATTTTAAAAATCTATTTGGCTGTGCCCGCTCTTAGTTGCAGCACTTGGGATCTAATTCTCTGTCTGGGGTCAAACCCAGGTCCCTGGCCTCGGGAGTTCAGCGTCTTAGACACTGCACCACCTGTGAAGTCTCTATTTATTCTAACTCTTTAGTGGATTATCAGTTTTCTCATGTATCATTACTGTGCAGAATAGGCTAAGGAAAGTTAAAGAGTGGCTTATATATGTTTTGCAAGTGTCTTCAATCTTGTATTGTGGTCTCTCTCCATGTGTTCTCATGTACTGCAGGCTGTCTTCAAAGCCCAAGACAAAAGGGATGTTGCAATTAATATGCTTTTGTGTATCTACATGTATATCTATAATTATGTATTGTATTTTTCAGTTGCTCAGTCATGTCCAACTCTTTGTGACCCAATGGACTGCAGAACACCAGGCTTCCCTGTCCTTCACTATCTCCCAGAGCTTGCTCAGACTCATGTCCATTGAGTCAGTGATGCCATCCAACCATCATCATCCTCTGTCATCCCCTTCTCCTTCAATCTTTCCCAGCATCGGGGTCTTTTCCAATGAGTCAGTTCTTCATATCGGGTGGCCAAAGGTTTGGAGCTTCAGCTTCAGCATCAATCCTTCCAATGAATATTCAGGACTGATTTCTTTCAGGATTGATTGGTTTGATCTCTTTGCAGTCCAAGGTACTCTCAAGAGTCTTCTCCAAAACCACACTTCAAAAGCGTCAATCCTTCGTCACTCAGCCTTCTTTATGGTCCAACTCTCACATCCATGACTACCTGAAAAATCATAGCTTTGACTATATGGAGCTTTGCTGACAAAGTAATGTCTCTGTCATGACTATAACTGTGAGCTCCATAGGGTCAGGAAATGTGAACGCATTGTACATTACACAGTACATAGCGCATAGTGGTTACACAGTAAATACTGGTTGACTGAAAAAGAATAATTAATTCATAAAATCAACAGATGTAGAGCTTCTACCCTTTGGATGCTGTTAGGTAATTGCGGATCTATTATTTCTTGCAGTTCATTTCTCATCAGCATAAGAATACTTCTGTTTATATGTGTCATAAGTTCCCTTTCTGTTTAAACAGATTTTCTTCATATGGTACTATTTTCAGGCTTGCAATTAAATTAAACGGCTTCCCTCCTTGTGGCATAGACAGAGCCATCTTAATCACCTGAGTGAGTCTACAATAAGGTATATAGACTTGTTCTCTTGTAAACTTGGAAGTCCCTCTTATCAGTGATTCTTCTAGGTTTCAGCCAATGTTAATGTACCCCTGTATTATCTCTTCTGCTTTCATCTCTAGACTTCTTAATCTTCGAATTTTAGCCTCAAGTATTTACTTGCTGTGGCTAAAGATATGAATCCTATTAAGCTAAGGATGGTAGTGGGCAAGGAGGGAGCAGTGGTCCAGACTGAAAGGAAGTCATAGTTACCTTAGTTCTCTCTGAGTCCCAATACTTTCCCTTTCCATCCTAATTTCCAGGGTTCAAAGGAAATGACTTTGTGTAACAGGTGTTCTCCATACACTAGATACTGCCCATGAGTACACTGCATGGTGTCACACTCTCCGTCTCTATTTACCTTTACCGTTGCCAGGACTTGTGCTGCTTCTTTGCATATTTTCTCTTTCAAATCTAAAGACCTGGTTTAGGGATAAACACTCCTACCACTGGGAGTCCTAGCCTAAGACAGGAAAAATGCCTTGTCTGTTTTTCTAGTTTCTGTTTTCAAGGCCTGACTTAGTTTGATCAAGAACAATTTTAAGCTCCTGGATTCACAACCCTCAAGAAAATGTTTAGAAAGTGTTATCCTCAATTGTAATATTTGTATTAAAAAAATTGGTATTTAAAAGATTCTGCCCCTGGGACAGTAGAAGGAAGAATCACTACATCCTTGGAGAAATGAGCTATTTGACCTTGGAATGCTGTCTGTGAAAACAAGGTCCATGGAAGCCTGTAATTTTCTCAAAAAGCAATAACAGAAAGAGGGAATTTTCATTCTTGGGGCAATTTGTAAAGAATATTCTCTTCTTCAAGAAACTCACGCTCAATTATAGGAAAGAAGTTATACACAAGAAAGGAGATTCTGACTTTTAGCTCAGTTTGATGACTTAAAGATTGATAGGCATTTTTCTCAGAGAACTTTAAAATTAAAGAAATGTGAATGTTAGAAGAGATTACGGTTATCTTCAATCATAAGACAGATGTAACCATTATCTGAATCTATACTAGAAAGCATTGCCCTATAATACACAATAGAGGATTTCAGAGGCGATGAATTGAGAAGGGCTTGGCTTTTTACTACAATTTTAACTTTACTCTTTAGGTAGAGAAATCACAGTAAGTATAAAAAGGGAAAGTCACAGGCTCAAAGAACAAATTTTTTCTCACTCCCCTATGAGAAGTCTTCAATCCACATTTTGGTTATGTTGCTTTGAACGAGTTACTTAATAACAGCAAATAGGTAAAGGCTGGAACAAAGATGATGACACAGCCCCTTTAAAAATTATTTAAAAATATATACATTATAAAGGTTAACTCAAAATGGATCATGGACTTAAATGTAAAATATAAAACTATACAACTCTAAAAAAAAATAAGAGAAAAACTTCAGGCTTGCAGCTCAGTAAATCTTAGATCTGACACTGAAAGCGTGATACACTCACACACACATGCACACACCAAACTGAATCAAAATTAAAAACCTTTCCTCTGTAAAAGACCCTGTTAAAATATGAAAAGATAAGTTACAGAACTGGGGGTGAAAGTGAAAGTTGCTCGGTTGTG
Organism: Capra hircus; assembly: GCF_001704415.2. Classification (NCBI taxonomy): domain Eukaryota; kingdom Metazoa; phylum Chordata; class Mammalia; order Artiodactyla; family Bovidae; genus Capra; species Capra hircus. The sequence continues at coordinate 10,235 of NW_017189989.1, forward strand.
TCCGACTTTTTGCGACCCGTTGGGCTAGACAGTCCATGGAATTCTCCAGGCCAGAACAGAGTGGGTAGCCTTTCCCTTCTCCAGTGGATCTTTCTAACCCAGGGATCGAAACTGGGATCCTGCATTCCAGGTGGATTCTTTACCAACTGAGCTATGAGGGAAGAAAACGAGCCTTGGACTCGAACAGGTATTTCACCAAAGAAGGGATATATAGACTCCAAATCAGCACCTGAAAAGATGTTCAACAATATTAACCATCAGAGAAATGCAAATTAAAGCCACAATGAAATATCACTACACAAATCTCAGTGGGGCTAGAATAAAAAATGGTGATAACACAAAATTCTGGCAAACGTGGGAAAAGCTCAATCACTCACAAATTGCTGGTGAAGATATAAAATGATACGGGCATTCTGGAAAATAGCTTGGCAGTTTCTCATAAAGCTAAACATGGAATCACACATTTGGATACTTATTCTAAATAAATAAAATATTTTATTCACATAAAAACTTGTACCTGAATATTCATAACAGCTTTATTCACAGCAGTCCGAAATGTGGAAACAACCCAGTGTCCCTCAGGGGTTACCGGCTAAGCAAACTGTGGCGCATCTATACCATGGAATGCTATTCAGAAATAAAAAGACCAACACGCTGGACACATACAGTGACTTGGATAGATCTCATGATTTTACTACTTATGCTAAGTGAAAAAAATCTCATAGGTTACTTCTATATAATTCCATTTCTAGGACATTGTTGTTGTTTAGTGGATAAGTCATGGCCTGACTCTTTGCAATCCCATGGACTCCCACCAGGCTCCTCTCTCCATGAGATTTCCCAGGCAAGAATACTGGAGTGGGCTTGCCATTTCCTTCTCCAGAGGCTCTTCCTGACCCAAGGAGTAAGCCTGCATTTCCCGCCTTGGCAGGCAGATTCTTTTACCATTGAGCCCCCAGGGAAGCCACTCTGTGACATTACTAAACAACAAAATTGTATGGGACGAAGAACAGACTAGTGATTGTCTGGGGTTAGTGATTAGGGAAGGGGATCAGTGTGGGCTGCAAAGGTGTGCATGGCCTTGGGAAGCCTTGTTATGATGAAACAGTCGTGCAGTCTCGACTGTGGTGATGAACCTACATGTGATATCCATGAATAGCATGAATCTGTACTGTGTGTAACCTATACATGATGATACACATGAATATCGTGAATCTGTACGTGTGTAAAGTTGAAATAGAGCTACACACACATACGCGACAAATGACTAGTATGCAAAACTGGGGAAATCTAAAAACTGAAACCTGTGGATTTTACTAATGTTAATTTCCTGGTTTAGATACCATGGAGGAGACCGGATAAAGAGTACCCAGAGCCTCCTTGTACATTTTGGAAACTTCCATGAATCTATTCAGTTCAGTCACTCAGTCATGTGATTCAAAATCGAAAGTATTTAAAAAATGGCATGCAATTTCCATAATGTTCGCAACTGTAAAGTCATCTCTTGAGCTTCATTACACATCCCTCATTCCAGCTCCTGGATTCAGTTAGTGTCTATTCTACAAAGAGCTCCTGCATTTATCTTGCAGTTATCTTTCTCATCTTCTTTCTGACATACACATTCAGAAACAAAGAAAATCTGCCTTCTAAATATGATTGTAAGAGAGCTTGCTAAGTGTGGTTAAAATGAATTAAATCAAAGGAATGCTAAATGGATATAATTTAGTTCAATGACTTTTAAATCACTGAGAAATTACCAAATTTTCAAATAAAAAGTCCAAGAACAACAAACTCCAAACACTGTTACTGTAAGAACGTCTGTGCTGCTTACTTCTTTCTTGTCACTGAGCGGGTAAAGGATCAAGTGACATCAGAACAGTGCGGGTGAGAGCTGATGCTCTTTTTCCGCATTGAAGCTGATGGGGTTGGGCAGAGTGTGCTGTTCAGACAAGTCTTAAGAGAGCTCCTATAAATGGTGGTCAAGTCCACAACACAGACAAACGTTCAATGACAAAATCCAGTGGGTGTCATAGAACCAAGCACATTAAGCAACGCTAGTTTTGCTGTACTTGTCTTCTGCGACCCACTCTGCCCTGCGACTTTCTGACCTGTCTGATGTCTATATCAGAGAGCTCTTCTTTCCCTCTGCCATGATCGCCCGTTCTGTTCTCCCAAGATCTATCAAGTTCTTGACCCTGAGTTTTAGTTTTGCTTGGTCCCTGAAGCCGGGCATAAAATTATTTGAAGAAATGGATTTCTTAACTTATATTCCCAATTCTCTGCCAAACAGGTTTCCAGTCAGATGCACAGCTGTTCTCTCCCTCTGCTTCCCTCAGCACTCTAGCTTCTTTACGGTCTCACTGTGAGATTCTTGTGTACCGTAGAGGGAGACACAGTCCATCACACCTATGCTGCTGCTGACTAAGTCCCTTCAGTCAGTGTCTGACTCCCTGCGACCCCACGGACTGTAGCCTGCCAAGCTCCTCTGTCCATGGGATTCTCCAGGCAAGAATATGGGAGTGGGCTGCCATGCCCTCCTCCAGGGACCTTCCCGACCCAGGGATTGAACCCATGTCTCTTGCAGCTCTTGCACTGGCAGATGGGTTCTTTACCAGCTAGCTGCCACCTGGTAAGCCCCGTTACACTGATGCTTGGGCTCAACTCCTATAACCCTCGGTAGCAGTTTAGCTTTAAAGTACATTCAAGGAACAATGACATGATGAAAATTGCAGGCAGAGAAGGCTTTTCTGCATTACTGAGTTAGACCTCCTATGTACTGTGGCCACCAACATAAAAGATGTCCCTCCCTCACTATTTGTCTTTGTAGGTGGCATAGTTGGTCCTGTGAGATGTTTATATGTGTGACCACCAGGTGGCAGTGATTCCATTCCTTTCATTTTTCCAGTGCCTTAAAAGAAAAGCATGACAGCTACTAGAGGATTTGCTCGTGATTGGCTGAGCTCAGGAACAGAAAGGCTCTCCTGTGCATTAGAGAAGAACTAAGACACAGGAGCAGCTCCTCAAGGGAGAAGATTTGGAATCATTAAGATTGCTATCAAGAGTGAGACGGCAGGATGGAGAACATGCTGGAATGTGCATTCATAGTCTTGTGGCTGCAGCTTGGATGTAAGTTGCAGGTTAAGAGATGGGACCCTAACGGGCACATTTTCCCAAAGATGGGGAGGAGAGAGAGAGGAGTTTAGACACTGCTCATCCCAGGCTTTGTGTTGGAACTTTCAAGTACTGCTGAACTGAAAGCTTTGTGTTGTTTCTGATTTTGTTTTCCTGAACAGGGTTGAGTGGTGAAGACCGAGTGGAGCAGAGTCCTCAGACCCTGAGAATCCAGGAGGGGGATCAGTACTCAGTCTCAACTGCAGCTACACTGTCAGCAATTTTAGAGGGCTACAGTGGTATAGACAAGATCCTGGAAAGGCCCCGAACTCCTCTTCCTTCTTTACTCAGTTGGGGATGAAAAGCAGGAAGAAAGACTGAGAGCCACCTTGTTAAAGAAGGGAAGTTCTCTGCACATTCGAAGCCCCCAAACCCGAAGGACTCAGCCACAGTACCTCTGCGCTGTGGAGACACAATGCTCCCCAGGCACCTGCAGATCTGTACCCAAACCTTGAAGCGGCGCCTCTAGAATAAGGGCGTCTTTGCTGTTTTCCTTCCTTCCTGAGCACCCTAGAGCCTCTTCCCAAGTGGTCCCATGGAGAACGAACTCTTGTGACGCAGTCAGACAGTAGAGGTTACTGGGCCTTTTGTCCAGGACCCTAGGCAGTGTCCTCTGTGTGCCCATGGATCAGTCTGCTCTTTTAAACAGCCCAGAGCTCCCCTCGTGTAGATTCGAAAGGGATAGTGGTGGTATGGAGTCTTGGGCCCCTTGAAAAGACGCCGCAGGAATCTACCTTCTTCCCTGAAATAATTTTTTTGACATTCTCTTGTAATAATCTGGCCACATGTCTGTAAGAGAATCTTTCCCATTTTAATACATTCTCGAAGGTTATATCTCCACCAGCCCTATTACTACATTTCTCTTCTCCTTAGTAATCATCTTAGTTGACTGTATAGACTTACTGTCTCCATTTCTTCAAGTCCAGTCCTCCCCTCCTTGAACCTGACTTCTGTGAGCATTACTCTGAGAGATGTTCTCACTTAAACCAGTGGCTTTGGTGGTGATAAAGCCAATGATTATTTTTAACCTCGTCTCATCTGAGATTCTCACTTTCTCATCCTTTTTAAAAATAAAATTTCTTTTTTTAAATCAAAATAATACTCTCATTTATTTACATAATCAAATCAGCACTCTCTTTTTCTTCTCTCTCTTCCACATAGTCTATTTTTGCCTCCCCAGAGGAACCACTCTTTATTCTCAGGTGATGACACTGACATTTATCTCAACATTCAAAACGATCCTTGGCTTTCTCTTCTCTCTCTCTCTGTAACTGAGGTACAACACATGTAATAAAGTGTATAAAACTGAAGCTTAGAACTCAAGTGAAGTTTTCACCCTTGGTTAATATCTACGTGCATAGTATATATTATATCTGGTTTTCTTCACTCAAGATAATATCTTTGCAATTCATTGGATGTTGCTTTGCTTATGTCTTATTTGATTTTTTTTAATTGATGTCTAGAGTTCCTCTATATGAATATCTAACAATTTAATTATCCATCCTCCCAGAAGTAGATATTTGGATTGTTTGGATTGACTACAGTTTTGTGCTATTGTGAAAAAAGCTGTGTGTGAGGAAAAAAAAAAAACAGACTTCTTTTCCTTCTTGTGTTGGGAAAAACCCAGCTCTGCCCTATTATGTCCCTTCTTTCCTGTGAGTCTCCTTTACTACTCGCACAAAGCATTTCTGGTCAGCAAATGTGTTTTTTTTTCCCCATACCAATCAATTCTCTGCAATCCCACCTGAGTATCCTATCATTCTAGTCAGTTCTGACACTTTCCTACTTGAAAAAAGCATGACAATCGAAAGCCCAAGTGATCAACTGTGCTTCTGAACAAAAGATTGATTGTAGATAGAAGATTCCCCAAACAAGACAAAACCAAACCAAACCCTGGGCTCAATTAATTCGCTACAGTGACTCACAGAATTAGGGGAAATATTTCACTTATTTTTACCTGTTTATTATAAAAGCCTATGATAAAGGATACAGGTGAATATCCAGATGGCAGAGGCCTGTAGGGTCAGTTTGTGAGGGGAGCTGGAGAGCTTCCGTGTCCTCTCCAGGGACCACTCGCCCAGCACCTCTGTGTGTTCACCAACTGAAAGCTCTTCAGTAGGTCTGGGGTCTGGGCAGTGGTCCTACCAGATGACTCCTCAGCCCACTTGGCATTCTGCATTTTCATTTTAACTGCAACCCACAAATGATATAGCAAGTCCTACTTAACTGGCTAAGATCACCTATAAAGTGTTGAACAGAATTCTTCTTATTCCCAAACTCAGAGGTAAAGCATTCAATATTTCACTGTGATTATTAATTATGGTGTTTTTGATAAATATTCATTATTTATTTAAATTGATTTTTAAATGTGAAACCAACTTTCGTTTCTAGAGTTAAGTGCTCTTAGGAATGTTATTTTGTCCTTTTTACATAATGAAACATTGATTTGCTATTATTTTATTGCACACTTTCCCCCCATTTTCCTGAATGATACTAGTATTCAGCTTTTTCTTTTCCATGTTAATGTCAGATTTTGGTATCAAGATTTTAATGGTTATTAGGTAACTTGCAATTTATGGCTTCTTTTCTACCTATGGAAGAATTTGTGTAGGCTTTTTAATGATTTAGAACAATTTTCAGAAAGTTCACTATAGTGAGACCATGTAAGCATAGCCTTATGGGACGAACTTAATAATCCTTAAATTATGGATTCAGTTAGTTTAAGAGATAAAGGGTTCTTTATATATTTATTTTCCTCTTATGATGGTTGATAAATTATTTTTTTCTGCTCATGTTTTATTATTTGCTGCCTTTACTTTCTTTTATTTTAACTTGATATTTTTCTAGTTCTTTGAGTTGCAACTTTGCCTATTAATTCTCAACATTTCTTCTTTCCTGACAAATATAATTTAAACTCATAAATTTGTCTCTAATTACAAATATTCTTTGACTTACAATGGTGTTATGTGCCCAAAAACTGATCATAAGCTGATAATATCTTTAGTCCAAAGTTAATTTAATACACCTGAACTCTGAACATCATCGCTCAGCCTAGCCTACCTTAAACATGTTCAGAACACTTACATTAGCCAACAGTTAGACAAAATTGTCTAATAGAAAGCCTGCCTTATAATTTGATGGTGACTACCCTGTATAATTTTTTTGGTGCTGTACTGAAGACGAAAAACTGAGTGGCTGTCTAGGTTCAGGATGGTCGTGTGTTGGTTGTTTTTGCAATCAAGTCACTGACTGGGAGCTACAACTCACTGCTGATGTTCAGCATTAAAAGACAGCATCATACTAGCCCATGAAAAGATCAAAATTCAAAACTAGAAGTGCAGTTCCTACTGAACCCATCTTATTTTTGCACCATTGTAAAGTTGGAAAACCGTAAGTCAGGGGCTTCCTGTACTGCTTTTGCTGCATCTTACATGTTTTGATATTTCATATATTCATTACTATTCAACTAAAATATTTCCATTTGAAGTGGGGATTTAATATCTTATGGTGATATTGTCAGGGACCTAAGAATGGCCAAACCCTGCCCTGCTCACCACTGGGAAGATGCCTGAAGATGCTGTATGTATTAGCTTAATCCAAACAGAAAGTGAAGAAGCACTTTTAGCTGACCCCTGGACCTAATTTCCTCCAGGACCTAATATCACCGGTCCTCTGATTACCTCTAGGAAAGGTGGGTTTAAGGTTCATGCCTAAGTAGAGTCTTTCTGAATCCAGAATAGCAAGCTCAGAATTCCTATAAGGATGAAATGGAAAGATAGGACACACCTCAAATTGGCCAAGAGTTGATTTACTTTTCAGGCATTTGGGCTGAAAGAGAAAGAAGAGACAGCCATTCCCAGGGCACTAAATTAGCCCTCTATAGAAATGCATTATCACAGGTAGGCAAAGACTTCAAAATGCAGGAGCTGTAAGCAGAATAAGTGGACTCTGCAGTCCTGTGTTTTAAGTTAGACTGAGAACTGATCTTCTGGGCTTCTCTGGTGGCTTAGATGGTAAAGAATCCGCCTGAAGTGCAGGAGACACGGGTTCAATCCCTGGGTCAAGAAGATCCCCTGGAGAAGGGATTGGCTACTCACTCTAGTATGCTTGCTTGGAGAATTCCATGGACAGAGGAACCTGGCAGGATGCCAGCCATGGGGTCGCAAAGAGTTGGACATGAATGAGCGACTAGCATTTTCACTTTTTTTTTTTTAATCTCCTACTCAGAAATGGACTCTGAATGACAATATCAGCCCTCCTTACTCCTCCTTTGTGGGTAGAAGAAGAGGGGAGGTTTGCAAAGAAGGGAAGAAGAAGTGGAAGCTTCCTGATTCAAGGAGAGAGACAAGGTATTCTTATCCATACCATCTGGTTTGGTTCAGTTTTAATCTTTTGGGTTTTATAGCTTTATAGTCTGCCCAATGTCTTCAGTGGAATAGATCAGAGAATTATCATGAGATTCTTATTTCTACCTACTGTCTTTTTGTCATTTTCATCTTCAACATTCAGAGTGTTTATTATCATTTATTGAACCACTACCATATGCCAAGTCCATTACTCAGCACTTTAGGTACTCTTTTTATAATCTAAAACACACAAACTAATATTAATCTATCCTCAGGATGAGGAAACTTAGCCTTCAGTTCAGTTCAGTCCAGTCGCTCAGTCGTGTCTGACTCTTTGCGACCCCACGAATCACAGCACACCAGGCCTCCTTGTCCATTACCAACTCCTGGAGTTCACCAAAACTCATGTCCATCGAGTCGGTGATGCCATCCAGCCATCTCATCCTGTGTCATCCCCTTCTCCTCCTGCCTCCAAGCCCTCCCAGCATCAGAGTCTTTTCCAATGAGTCAACTCTTCTCATGACGTGGCCAAAGTATTGGAATTTCAGCTTTAGCATCATTCCTTCCAAAGAACACCCAGGACTGATCTCCTTTAGAATGGACTGGTTAGATCTCCTTGCAGTCCAAGGGACTCTCAAGAGTCTTCTCCAACACCACAGTTCAAAAGCACCAATTCTTCAGCACTCAGCTTTCTTCACAGTCCGCTTTCCACATTCATACATGACCACTGGAAAAACCATAGCCTTGACTAGACAGACTTTGTTGGCAAAGTAATGTCTCTGCTTTTGAATATACTATCTAGGTTGCTCATAACTTTCCTTCCAAGGAGTAAGCGTCTTTTAATTTCGTGGCTGTAATCACTATCTGCAGTCATTTTGGAGCCTCAAAAAATAAAGTCTGACACTGTTTCCACTGTTTCCCCATCCATTTCCCATGAAGTGATGGGACCAGATGCCATGATCTTAGGTTTCTGAATGTTGAGCTTTAGGCCAACTTTTTCACTCTCCACTTTCACTTTCATCAAGAGGCTTTTTAGTTCCTCTTCACCTTCTGCCATAAGGGTGCTGTCATCTGCATATCTGAGGTGATTGATATTTCTCCCCGGCAATCTTGATTCCAGCTTGTGCTTCTTCCAGTCCAGTGTTTCTCATGATGTACTCTGCATATAAGTTAAATAAGCAGGGTGACAATATACAGCCTTGACATACTCCTTTTCCTATTTGGAACCAGTCTGTTGTTCTATGTCCAGTTCTAACTGTTGCTTCCTGACCTGCATATAGGTTTCTCAAGAGGCAGATCAGGTGGTCTGGTATTCCCATCTCTTGAAGAATTTTCCATAGTTTATTTGCGATCCACACAGTCAAAGGCTTTGTCATAGTCAATAAAGCAGAAATAGATGTTTTTTCT
>NW_017189990.1:0-19140 GCF_001704415.2 Capra hircus
TCTTTAGTTTCTTTTAATTTCTCATAATTGAAGATGACCCTGGCTCATATATTTACAGTCTCACCCCTAGTCTCAGTCATTTCTTCAAAGAACTGTCCTTTTTTTAACATGACATTATTTTTGACTGTGCTGGGTCTTTATTGCTCCTTTGTCTAGTTGTAGTGAGCAGAGGCTACCTTCTAGTTGCTGTGCCATGGCTTCTCATTGCAGTGCTTTCTCTGTGTGCAGAACTTGGGCTCTGGAGCATGCAAACGTCAAGAGTTGTTCAAGGGCTTCATTGCCCCTGGGCGTGTGGAATCTTCTACACAGGAATTGAACCCGTGTTCCCTGCATCGGTAGGCAGCTTCTTTACCACCAGGCCATCGGAGATGTTTCCTGTTCCCTTTTATTAGAGAATGATATTTAAAACATACATGTAGGAGCTCAATATGCTCAGCTGACAATACATGGAGATATATCTCCATGTATTCCAGCTCACCTTTGAACATATTCAGTTAAAGGTAATTTGTGATGATGTCTCCAACCTGATCCACCACGACATGGACATTGTAACGTTTCCTTTTGTTTATCTGGAACTTTGCCTTCCAATGGTAAGATACCTGGCTTCCACCGCTTGTCATACACAGAATTCAGTGCTTGTCCCACGTGGTTACTGAAAAAAAAAAAACTGTCAGATTGTCTTTCAAAGGGGGCTCTGCGTGCATCGCACCAGTATCTTGAGTATGTTTTTGTATGATAGTTTACTATCAGTATACCCTCAGTGGCCAGGTGTCTATTTCAGTCGTTACCAATTATGAATGGGCTTGTTTGCTCTAGTGTTCTTGGACAATTCGAGTACAGTTTCTTTGTCAGATGTGCATTTTTTAGGAAAAGAGTTTTATTGATTGTTGGCTGTGTTGCATCTTTGTGTGTGGGCTTTTCTCTAGTTTTGGTGAGCATGGGCCATAACGAGTGGTTTGCAGGCTTCTCACTGCAGTGTGTCCTCTTGTTGAGGGGCACAGGCTCACGGGCTTCAGTGGCTGCGGCATGTGAACTCGGCATCGTGGCTTCCAGGATCTAGAGCACAGGCTCGGCAGTTGTGGCACACGGGCTCCATAGGATGTGGCATCTTCCCATCCTAGGGATCGCACATGCATCTCCAGCACTGGCAGGTGGATTCTTGACTATGGAACCACCAGGGCATATTTGAGATTCTAGTTTTCCACACACGTATCTAGTGAAAGAGGCCAGGATCAAGAGGCATGGCAGCTGGGAATCCTCAGCCACAGCTCTGGTGTGCTATCCAAAGCTCTGGGGCCTTTGGTGAGCAGCTCAGCTTCCCTGGGACTGTTTCCTCCCGTCAGAAATGCCCTGCTTTTGGACTGTAGCCCACCAAGCTCCTCTGTCCCTAGGATTTCTGAGACCAGAGTACTGCAGGTGGTGCCATTTCCTTCTCTGCTGCTGCTGCCACGTCGCTTCAGTCGTGCCTGACTCTGCGCGACCCCATAGACAGCAGCCTACCAGGCTCCTCTGTCCCTGGGATTCTCCAGGCAAGAACACTGGAGTGGGTTGCCATGTCCTCCTCCAGTACATGAAAGTGAAAAGTGAAAGTGAAGTCACTCAGTGAAGTCGTGTCCGACTCTTAGTGACCCCGGGGTTGCAGCCTACCAGGCTCCTCTGTCCGTGGGATTCTCCAGGCAATGGTACTGGAGCGGGCTGCCATTGCCTTGTCTGATTTCCTTCTCTGCAAGATAGCGTTTGAAGCTCTTTTCTCCTGGATATTGCTTTTGATGAAGGAAGGGGGTTCCCTTCCAGGGCTTGAGAGTGAGTTCTTGTCTGACACTGGGCAATGAGTTGTCTGAGGAGAGGAGTGCTGTCCAAGCGAGAGGCTTCATTGGGAAGGGCTGCCGGGTGGAGGGCAGGAGGGTGAGGAAACGGAGAGAACACTCTGTCACGTGGCTCGCACTCTCAGGTTTTATGGTCATCGGGTTCATTTCTGGTTTGTCTCTTGCCAGGCATTCTGAATTGGGATCCTTCTTGGGGGCACACGCATCACTCAGCCGAGATGGATTCCAGCGAAGTGCATCCTGGGAGGTTGGTAGGACCTCTGAACTGGAGCCTCCCACTCCTGACCTCTCCAGAATTCTGGTTGGTGGTAGCTTGTTCGTTCCTTGTTCCTTGCCAGGACCTCCTGTTGTGAGATGACTCCTGCAAGTGTTTTCTTTTCTCTGTTGGCCTGGCCAGGGTGGGTGGTCCGTGTTCATTTAGCAGTTTCTTTTTGGTTCTCTCGAGTAAGGTCCTCCACAGGGTAAATGTATGAAATGATAAAAGGCAATGTGTTAACTCATTTGTATTCATAATTGGGTAAGTTGCTTGTTTTGTGTATGTTAGACCTGATCACCAGACCGAAGGTCATGTAGAACGTTTGTAGTTTTCTAAATTTCAATAGTTTTTAAAATGGAGTTACCTTGTTCAAAGTTTGTGTGTATGTCATATTTTTTTAAACAGTTATTTCTTTTTAGTTGATTGATCATTGCTTTACAATATTGGTTTGATTTGTCATACATCCACATGAATTGACCATAGGTGTACCTATGTCCTCTTGCTCTGGATCTCCTCCCACCTCGCACGCATTCCCACCTCTCTAGGTTACTACTGAGCCCCGTTTGAGTTCCACTGAATCATACAGGCAAATTCGCCATTGGTTGTCTATTTACAAAGGTTGGTGTACTGATCCATGCTGCTCTCTCCATTCATCTCACCCTCTCCCTCTTGTTCCCCACCCTCGTCTGGAAGTCTGTTCTCTATGTCCTGCACCTCCATTGCTGCTCTGTGAACAGACTCGTCAGTACCCATCCTTCTAGATTCCATGTTTTTCTCTCTTTGACTGACTTCCCTCCCCTTTATTAGAACAAACTCACATGTGTTCCTTTTTATGGCTGCATTCCATAACAGGCTCTGATTGTTCCTTAGCCATGTTTTGCGGGAGGGTCATGGAGCTTATTCTGGCTCCATTTCAGTTTGGGCTTCCAGTCTGAGTGCTCGCAGCAGAGCTGCTTCTGGTGAGCCCTCTTGAGGTCTGTGAGCGCTCGGGCTGCCGCTCTCTTCTCCTGTGGCCCGGCAGGGGGGCGCCAAAGCCCCCCTGCGACCGCGGGCGCAGGACGCTTTGCCTTTAGGCTCTGGCCGGCCGTGAGCAGCTGGCGGGAGCTTTGTGTCTCCTCAGGACGCATCAGGGCTCAGGCTTCTTGGATAACCAGGGCTGCATCCAGGCTGAGAGGAGAGCAGGGTTGGCCTCAGTGCCCAGCCAGCAGGGAGGCGCTGCAAGAGCGAAAATGAGGACGGAGTAGACGTTTCCTGTGTCCAGCTGAGGGCTGACTGGAGTCCCATCTCGGAGGACTCAGGGGGAAAGAGCTCCGTGTGCAAAGCGGTGGGTTTTCAGTTCGATTTGCGTTAGATGATGTAGAGGATGAACACTGATGTTCTTCCGTGTAGGTGGCCGTTTTCCTGTCACTGTTTCTTGAGAAGACTGTCCTTCCTCTTCGCTCGTTCCTTGTTTGATTTTCAGGAACTGACCATGTACATGTGGGTTCGTTTCTGGGCTCTCTATTCTCTCCTGGAGTCCATGTGTCTGTGTTCCTGCCAGTTCCTCACTGTGGTGGTCACTACAGCTCCGTGATGTAGTTTGAAGAGGGTTAGGAAGATGCCTCCAGCTGTGTTCCTCTTTCTCAGAGTCTTTTTGGCCGTTTAAGGTCGCTGGTCAACAGTAGCAGTCTAATATGAGGAATATTTCTATTTCTGTGAAAATGCCATTGAATGTTATTTTGTGATTGCAGTCCGTGTATTTGTTGATGACTTTGGTTGGAATGGACCTTTTAATTCCTCATTGTTCCAGTGCATGAGCGTGGAATAGTTTTCCTGTGTATTTGTGTTTTCTTTGGTTTCTTTATCAGTGCTTTCTAGTTTTCTGACTACTGGTCTTTTATGTTCTTGATTAAGTTTGTTGCTAGATGTTTTCTTTAAGTGGGAGTTTCTTAATTTTTTTTTTCTGATTGTTATGAGTGTCTAGAAATGCAAGTGATTTTTGGACTGTAAATGGTAGTCTATTATATGATTGTAAATTGATCCCAAATGATTCAGCTTTACTGAAAGTAGTCTAACAACATTTTTGTGAAGTGATGTGGAACGTTTTATCTGTAACATCTGTTTCTCCTGCAGTAGGTCATCCAGAGGACCCAAGACATGGTGGTTACTAAGAGACTTCCCACAGTACTTCTTCATTCCACGTGGACTCCTTCAAGGGCAGTGAGCATCGCAGCTTCCCTTGAACTTCGTCTGGGTAAGTCTTGGCCTGTATCAGAAAGCTTCCTGCTGTCTACTCTAAATTTCTTTTGTGGTATTGACATGGTTGTTTTGAAACCTAGTATACTTTCCAGTCATTTAAAATGTACAGAAAATGCCTAGCAATGGGAACAAGTGCTAGCATTTGCCACATCATCTAAAAGACTCTATGTGTTTTATCCAAAATGGGTACCTTCTGCAGAACCAGCACATAATCTCCAAAATCAGGAAATCATATGGTATCTACGTTATAATGTAATCCACCGCCCCACTTCCACTTTGCAATGTTCAAGTGTATGAATATATCTTTTGTTTCCATCTTCATCCTTTTTTCTTTATTTAGAGTGTTACTGAGATTTTCAGTTATTTGGACAAACTTGATGGATTGAAAGCAGACATGGTGAATAAGGGTTCTGGGTGGCCTTTTCTATGTGGATTTTTTTTTCACTGAAGATGGTTTGAATATTTATTCGTGTTGTAACATGTATGAATCCTGCATTCTTTCTCCCCCATAGTAATGAAAAATCAATACTATGCCATTTACCATTTAGATATTTGTAAGCATACAGTGTTGTAGCAGACAACCTTTTCTTGTTTTGCAAACCAGTTTAATAATGTGCACCTTGTGCGTGCTTTGGACAAACTCAGGAAACTGAGTCAGTGACTGAAATGGCCCAAGATATCACCTTAGATTCCATCTTCATCTGAAAACAAAACAGGCACTTCCTGGTGGTCCAGTGGCTGAGACTGGACACTCCCAAAGAAGGAGGCCCAGGTTCATTTCCTGATCCAAGAACTAGATCTCCCATGCCACAAGAGAATTTGCATGCTGTAGCTAAATATCTGGCTTGCCTCAATGAAGGTTGACCTGGCGCAGCCAAATGAAAACAGAAACAAATATTTAAAAATACAACCAAAGAAAGGAAGGGTATGGTGGCTGTGCAGATTTACGGCTTAGCTTTCCCTATCGATAGAAAAGAAAAAGAGTTTCAAAAGACTGTGTCTCATCCTTCTATCTGGCATATAGAGAGGATTCCTTTGAAATGAGATTTCTCTGGTAAATGTGACTCACAGAAGAGCTGTCTTGAACTTGGGTTTCAGAGATGATCATGTGTCCTCTAAAAAAATAAAAGTTAATTGGGTCCAACTAATCCTCATGCTGAGGTGGTATATTTTGTGGTAGCATTTGCTCCCCTTCACTTTGCATGTATCCCCATTTGTTTACACTGTCATCTACTGAAGACATCCTGATATTTGAAAGTTTGTAGTGATTACAAGTCGAGCTGTTGTATATAATCATGCGATCCTTTTTTGTCTGGACATGTTTTCAAAGCTGTTTAGTAAGTTGCTGGACATGAAGGATTCAGGTCACAGGTGAGCCTTGTTTAGCTGTGGAAAAATCCAGCTATGTTTCTCTGTGGCTTGTGGGATCTTCTGGGGTAAGGGATCGAACTAGAGTGTCTTGCATTGTCAGGCAGATTCTTTACCACTGAGCCACCGGAGAAGCTGTGCCCTACCCCCTTTTCTTGAGTTGACTGGATCTAATAGGTGTGCAGTGCTACCTCACTGTTATTTTAGTTTGTCATTTCCTAATGCTATGTGGTTTTGAGTCTTTTTGATAGGCTTATTTACTATCTTTATATTTTTGTAGGCCAGGTGTTTAGGTGTATACATATTTTATGAGATTGTTCTAGATTTTTTGGTATATTTGGAGAACAATCCTTTATCAGATATCTATTTTATAATATAGTTTCCTGTGGCTTGTGTTTAAGTTTTGTGAATAAGGTTTTTCACCGTTTCAATTTCTAATTTTTTAAAGTTGATGTTATATGTGTTTTCTATCCTTTTTTGGATAGCCTTTAGTGTGTTGTTGTTGTTGTTAAATTTTATAAGCAGAAGTGAGGTACCGTAGATACAGTTTTAAGCTAAGCTGAGGTGCCACAGATACAGTTTTGCCTTTTGTCTGTTGAGAAGTTTGAGTGAGTTTGGTGTACACTGTAACATTATGTCTACATTCATTTGACTGGATATAGCTTCCAGTTATTTGTCTAATTGGTTTTGGAGATATGATGGGAAGTCAGTTTTTCCAAGGGAAACTGAGGTCCATGAAACATGAACTCTTTTCGATCGGTCGGAATCACTTTCTGCTATTTCTGACAGATTTGACTTGTTTGGATATCTCATATGAGCGGAATCACAGAACGTTTGTCTTTTTTTGGTCTGGTTTATTTCACTTAATCTAATGACCATAAGGTTTGTCCACATTGTCGCATTGTCAGAATTACTGACTTTGAAGGGCCGAATCAGATTCCATTGTGTGTATACCACAGTTTGTTTATGGAATTGGCTGCCATGGACACTTCGATTGCTTCTGTTTGTTTGCCAGTGTGAATCATGCTGTTGTGAGTATGACGGAAGGAGTATCCATTTTTTTCAGCCCCCTTTCCCAATCCTTTTGGGTACATAGCATGAATTGGAATCGAACTATGTATTTCTTCCACGTGTTCGTTTTGGAGTCATTTGTGTAATGTCTTGCAGAGTGGCAGCACCATTTAATGTACTTTTTTGTATGGTGGAATACCGTTCAAGCTTCTGAATATACCTTGCGTTGCATATTCAGTCTCCCACCAACGGACACTTGAATGAGTTCTACCTTTGAGCTATTGTGAATGTCACTATGAATATTTGTGTACCAGTTTTTGTTTGAATTATTAACAAATACATTACCATATATAAAAGAAGCCACAAGGACCTACTGTACAGTTTAGGAAACTATTAAATATCTTATGATGATGTATAATGCAAGAGAATCTCCAAAGGAATATATGAAAAGCACATAATAACCATGATATTTATTGTGGCAACACTATGAGTTATCATAGCACTACTCAACGTGTATTTATACATGTCACTAAAATATTTACATCTGTAAGGATATTATAAAAAATTATATAAAAAATCAAGAATTCAAACAGAGAATAAATAAACTTCCTGTCATTGCTCGTCATCATTTATACACTCATACTACCTGTAACACTCATTGTATAAGTGCTGGACTAGCAATTGACATTCTTGTAAACCAAGAGATTGTGAAGGTGTAAGGAAATATAGCTTATTGAATTCCTTAATGAAGGATTCTAGAACTCTATGTCCATGAAGTGAATGAAATTCCGTTTTAGTGAGCCACATTCTTACTAGAGTGATGAGCCTCCACCCACCCAACGTTAGTTCACAATGAAATCCTGCAGTCCTCTGGCCTCAATGTCTGCTTCCTGCTACCGAGAAAGAAAAGATGAGGAAGTCCTGACAAAACCGATGCTATTTTTCTTTTTCTGATTTGTATTTTATCGCAGGGCCTGGCAAAAAGAGGGCCCAACCTGTTTTTAGAGTTCCATCCCAAGGGTTCCTCCGGCATGTTCCCTATGTTGACAAACTGCTGATTATTTTCAACAAAGGACAATGATCTGCACTTGACTATCTGTTGCTTGAGCTGGAATAGCAGGCATCCCTTGTAGTGCAGTCGTTCATGCGGAAGTAGACATCCCTGAAGCAATAGTATAAGAGGAACACATTTATCATGTAGACATCGCATCCCATGCATTTGTAATAATTTTTCAGTTATACCCATCATCATCGGAGGAACTGACTTGTCCCAGTAATAACGAGAGGACCCAGTAGAACGGTTCCTTGACTTATGAGTACTTCCTATGAGTACCCTTATGAGTCCTTCTTCCAATGTTGTTTCTCCTAGTTTGGTCATGAACAGTAGAAGCTGATGGCAGTGGTCCTTGAAATGTATGTCGATTCCCAGGTGGCGCAGTTGATAAAGAAATACTCTGCCTACCAGTGCAGGAGGTGGAAGTGATGTGGGTTTGATCCCTGGTTCAGGAAGATAACAATTCATACACATGTTTTCTGGGAACCAGTTTGATACTCATGAGTTTTTTCTTCTGTATCCAGAAAAACAAATGCTGTTCAAGGACACTGAAAGAACCCTGATTTCGAAAATCAGATCTGTATTGTGAACAATGCTTCGATATCCGTGAGTCGAAGCATAGTATTATGCCTATCATCCTTGTATTTCCCTCAGTGAAATATGTTGAGGAAAACTCTTCATTCGTGGTCTAGAGTCACGAAGAAGCTAAATAGCATTCATCCTTTACGTTGACAACTGTGAATCTAAATCTCCTGTGAATCCTATGTGACAACCACACATACCAACATGAGTTATCAGTATTATATCAATATTTTTAGTCCTATTGTATGTCAACTAAAAAAATCAATATCTAATTGTACATGAAGTCAAGACATAAAGTCAGTGCAAATACAAAATGTTCCATCCTTTGAGAAAGGGAGAAAAACATCTCTGTGCTTAGCCTATCGCATTTTTATGGATTAGATCCTTAAGTAGTTTATTCACCACACCCTATGAATGATTCACAAGTCTTCAGAGAAGAAAGGGTCATTTCTCTTAAACAATGAGTAGTTCAACTCTTCTCAAAGCAAAGTCATAAGTGAGTCTAATTTTGCGTGAGCCCATGAAAACTCAGTGTTTTCATTATGCTTGTGCTTATGATGGGAGGAGGTCTGAGAAGGCGCTTCTGAAGGATTATTCATACCAGTCTTTCTCATATGTATGGAGTCTTTAAAGATCGAATCACCGAGGTGTTGCTTCTACACTTGTACTAGGCTGAGCAGCAACATTCCCTTTCTCCCTAAGTGCAGTAGACGTCTGTCTTCTGTCCTCTGGAGTATGTATTGCTTGAGCTCACCACAGCCTAGTAGATGGAAATCGTCAGGATATTCTGGAAACCCTTTGGATTTCAGTCTGCTCAGGAGGTTACCACTGCTGCAAACCTCTGGATTTTACCACGCACTTTTAACAACCTCAGATGAAGGATACAAGTCAACACTCGTGACAGCCACGGGCTTCCATGGCCTATCCATGATTGTTGGCTTTGCTTTCATAATCATCCTGTTTCTTATACCAACTAAACTGTCACTGTATTTTTTCATGACCATTTTATCTTTGACGGTTTTTAGATCTATTATGGATTTTCCTATATATCTTCACTCATCGGTGAGGGTCTTCTGTTAGTAGTAGTTACGACAACTGACTTCCAGTCAGTTAGCTGTGGCAGAATAGAAAAAAGAATGACCCACTGTATATTATTCGTATTATGTATCAATATATTATTCGTTTTATTGTTTGCAGTCATCCACTTCCAAGTTTCCGAAATAAACTTTCAGAAAAATCACATCCTTTGGAATGTCCGTTTGACTGAATAGGAGCACGGAAATGCTATTCCATCAAATTGTTTACAGTTTCCATTCCATTCCTCCTGTTTGATGTAGATATTGGCCTTTGGTTCTATCACTAGCTTTGCAAGTAAAAAAATTCATTAGAGCTCATATGGTAATTTTACTGTTGGCAATAAGTTTAGCATAAAATGAACACAGAAGAGGTTACAGTAGACCAAATATGAAAGTCAGTTGAAAAGAAAACATAGTGTTGAATGTTGACAGTAGGAATATAGTTATGAAGTTCCTTTATTATTATTCTATCCTTCCCGTTTCTTTTGCAGGGGTGTTAATGTACAGATTCCAGTCCTATGGCTGGAGTGAAGAATAGTATCATGATTCTTGAGAGCAACTCTACTAAGTCTTCACGCTCATGTCACTCAAGGTTTTTTAATACCTATTATGTTAGTCGTGTTTGTAGTTTGTGAAGTCACATAAGTTGCATTCACTCAAGCAATAGTATCAAACAGCTATGGCATCAATTCTAGATGTGAATCGATATCGAATGTGAATCCATTTCACTGTGACAAGTGATTATTGCAGATATTCTATTCATGCCAGTAAGAAAGCTGTGCAGAAATAATATAATGTTTATGAAGAAAATAAGATTTGCTAATTTGTTGTATTATTCTCTTTCTTTTCAACAGATTGAATGACAACAGGCTCCACTTTTCATTCACTTGTATGACTATGAGCAGTTTGACCAAGTTGAAGAAGATGACTCGTTTGTAGTCTTCCTCATCAGCTCATTCCATCTACTGGCTTTCAAATCATTTAGTACAGAGCTCACCGTCTAGGTGTTCATCCAGTGTTTTGTTTGCTTATCATGCAGGATCATTTTCAAAGGAAAAGTATGTGTGTATGAGTTAGAGCTCTGATCCCAAGAGTCCATGTAGAAGCTTCCCCTGAGAAGTGTATCGTTTTTGCACCAATGCTACTGAAACGTGTGAATGTGGTATACCACGCATCCCAATAAGCGTCCAGCAGCTTCACAGGCTGCTTCTTTGAAACGCCCAGTACTCATGACATTCCATTCATCTGAGGACTAAATATAGCCAACGTAGGCTGTGTTTGCCAAATAGACTTTGAAGTCTTCTTCACACAGTCCTTCATCGACGCCAGTTTTCAGATCGAAGAAACCCTTGCTCCATGAAGTGTGTGAACACATATACTCATGTTTTGTTTGCGATTTTAAAGTCATTCTTCAGTTTTGTTGGAGGAATGGTTCTGTATATGCCCCGTGGATCTGTGCATGAAAGCCCTAATAACTAATGTGAATCGACTTCACTACCAAGGGATGTTTTCATATCTATTGAGGATTTAGTTCATGTATTTCGATTTTAACTTTCTGTCTTACAGCCTTGTTTGTAGATCGAAAGCTATTTGAAAGTGTCATCTGGTTTTCAATGGCTTGTGAGGTTATTCATGAGTGGTTTATAAAACCGAATGGATTGTACGTAGCCATACTTTGTTGTCATTCTATGAATTTGAAGAATGTCTGAAGAATGTCTGCAGTGATGCCTTAAAGATTCATACAATTGATGTCCAATATTTATCTCAATAGACTTGCTTTCAATTTGTAGTTTCCTATGCATATGTCTTTCTTTATGGATTTGGGTAGAAGTCGTATTGGAACACTGAAAAATCTGTGATATCAGCCGTGCTGACCTTCTTTCCGGTGGTCATCATTAAGATTTTCACGCTCACTGTCACTTTGTGCAATGCTATGGATCCTAGTGGAAACAGGTGCCGTTCATCCTACTTTTGTGAAGATTGAACTCATCGTAGAAAGTGGAATTTGTTGAAATATTTATGGTATCAATATATCCTGTGTATATAATTACCCAGATTACGGGTGCGTATCTGATTGCTAAGTTATAAAATGTATGAGATAGATGTGATCCATCAATGGCGATTGGATACGTGGTGGAGAGGTATTTTGGTGATGCAAGAGATTTAAATGATGTGATCAGAGTATTTATATCCCTTTTATGTGGATAATGGGTCTTGGATCGATGTTTGAAACATTCCAACCTTGTCTTTTGTTATGCATGGGAAGTGTCCAAAACGAAGATGATGCAGGTACGTACTTCAAGGGTAAGTATAGGGTTGAGGGCGTGACTATGAAGTGGGTTAGGGTTAGGATGTGGATAGGGTGTCGGGTGAGGGAAGGGTTAAGGTTACAGTGTGCAGAACAGCCCCCCAACTTGTTAGGGTGAGGGGTGAGGCGTGAGGGTTAGGGTTAGGGGTGAGGGTGAGGGTAAGGCTTCAAGGTGAGGGTGAGGGTAAGGGTTCAGGGTGAGGGTGTGGGTGAGGGCGAGGGTAAGGGCTCGGGGTGAGGGTTCAGGGTGAAGGTGTGGGTCTCACATCTGATAAACGATTGCATTCCAAATATACCCTTCATTTCCCTCGAACAGAGCTCTCACTGTTGGAGCCCTTGGCAGTGTGGAAGCCACCGGCCCCTAAGCCACCACAAGAACGCCTGGGGCCTAGGTGCAAAGGCAAGGCAGGAGCAGAGCTGAGGCCAGGAAGGTGCCAGTGGCGTCTCCCAACCTCGTGCAGACTGCTCCTTCCTGGGCAGGAAGTCTAGAAGCCAGGCAAGTCTGGGCAAGGCTCGCCCCAGGCAGAGCAGCCTCGCGCAAGGAACTCTGCCAGATCAGGGCTCTCAGCGGAGCTGGAGCTCTGCCATACTGGAGGCGCACTCGGCTCCACCCCAGCAAGGCTTGCAGCAGCAGGCGACTGGGCTGCCTCCTCTTCCCCGGAGGAGGCTCCCTTCCACTTGTCCTGTGCACTCGGCTTCCAGGCGGAGCCATACCTCGCCTCCTGCAGGTCTTGGCTCAGGGGTTACTTCCCCTGAGCTGGGGTTGTGGGCGGGAACCCAGACACGCAGGGGCAGGCCCCAACAACCTGCACACAGCTCTGCTGGGGAGAAGAGCATTAGGGAACCTATGTATTTCAGGCAAATGATGGGAGACCACAAGTGAGTCGCCAGCCTGCTGGCTGCAGACACCACCCAGGGGCCCTGGGTGCATGGTGCTCTCAATGTGGCGCTGAGTCTGGACAGCCAAGCAACAGCTGAAGGAGCTCTGCAGTTGCCCTTCCCTTCCCGTCGACAGAGCTCTCAGTGCTGGAGCCCTTGGAAGTGTGGAACTCAGCGATCCCTAAGCCCTCCCAAACACATGTCTCTGCTGGGGAGGAGAGTGCTAGGGAACATACGTCTCTCACACACTTTCTAGGCACACCACGGAGTCAGCCTCTGGGAGTGTGGGGATGCAAAACCCAGCCAGGGGCCCTTGGAACCTGGTGCTCTCCGTGCGGAGCTTTGTCTGGGCGGCCAAGCAACCGCTGAAGGAGCCCTGCTGTTGCCCTTCGCTTCCCTCTGACAGAGCTTTCACTGCTGGAGCCCTTGGCAGTGTGCAACCCACCAGCCCCTAAGCCCTCCTCAAGGACGCTTGGGACCTAAGTGCAAAGGCAAGGCAGGGGTAGAGCTGAAGCCAGGAAGGCGCCAGTGGCGTTTCCCAGCCTCACACAGCCTGCTCCTTCCTGGGGAGGGAGCCTAAAAGCAAGGCAAGTCTGCGCAAGGCTCGCCTATGGCAGAGCATCTTGGTGCCAGGAACTCTGCCAGATCGGGCCTCTGAACAGAGCTAGAGATCTGCCGTACTGGAGTCGCACTTAGCTTCGTGTAAGCAGGGATTTCAGCTTGACGGGGACTTGCTGCCTCCTCTTCCCCCGAGGAGGCTCGCTTCCCTGCTGGCTGTGCACTCGCCTATCAGGCGGGGGCGCAGGGCTCCTCCAGCAGGTCTTGCCTCAGGGGCTGCTTCCCCTGAGTTGGGGCTGTGGGCAGGAACCCAGACACGCAGGATCAGGCCCCAAACACCTGCACATGTCTCTGCTGGGGAGGAGAGTGCTAGGGAACCTACGTCTGTCATACACTTTCTGGGCACCCAAGGAATCAGCCTCCGTGTGTGCGGGGCTGAAAACCCCAGCCAGGGGCCCTGGGAGCCTGGTGCTCTCCGTGTGGCGCTGAATCTGGGCGGCCAAGCAACCGCTGGAGGAGCCCTGCAGTTGCCCTTCCCTTCCCTCTGACAGAATTCTCACTGCTGGAGCCCTTGGCAGTGTGCAACCCACCAGCCCCTAAGCTCTCCTTAAGGAGGACTGGGACCTAAGTGCAAAGGCAAGGCAGGATTGGAGCTGAGGCAAGAAAGGCGCCAGTGGCGACTCCCAGGCTCCTGCTGCCTGCTCCTTCCTGGAGAGGCAGCCTAAAAGCAAGGCAAGTCTGGGCAAGGCTAGCCCCCGGCAGAGCAGCCTCGCGCCAGGAACTCTGCCAGATCGGGGCTCTGAGCAGAGCTAGAGCTCTGCCGTACTGGAGGCGCACTTAGCTCCGTGCAAGCAGGGCTTTCAACTTGACGGGGCTGGGCTGCCTCCTCTTCCCCCGAGGAGGCTCGCTTCCCTGCTGGCTGTGCACTCGCCTATCAGGCGGGGGCGCAGGGCTCCTCCAGCAGGTCTTGCCTCAGGGGCTGCTTCCCCTGAGTTGGGGCTGTGGGCAGGAACCCAGACACGCAGGATCAGGCCCCAAACACCTGCACATGTCTCTGCTGGGGAGGAGAGTGCTAGGGAACCTACGTCTGTCATACACTTTCTGGGCACCCAAGGAATCAGCCTCCGTGTGTGCGGGGCTGAAAACCCCAGCCAGGGGCCCTGGGAGCCTGGTGCTCTCCGGTGCGGCGCTGATTCTAGGCGGCCTAGAAACCGCTGGAGGAGCCCTGCAGTTGCCCTTCCCTTCCCTCTGACAGAGCTCTCACTGCTGAAGCCCTTGGCAGTGTGCAACCCACCACCCCCTAAGCCCTCCCCAACGACGCCTGGCACCTATGTGCAAAGGCAAGGCAGGATTGGAGCTGAGGCAAGGAAGGCACCAGTGGCGTCTCCCAGGCTCGCTCAGACAGCTCCTTCCTGGGGAGGGAGCCTAAAAGCAAGGCAAGTCTGGGCAAGGCGAGCCCCCGGCCGAGCAGCCTCGCGCCAGAAACTCTGCCAGATCGGGGCTCTGAGCAGAGCTAGAGCTCTGCCGTACTGGAGGCCCACTTAGCTCCGTGCAAGCAGGGCTTTCCTCTTGACTGGGCTCGGCTGCCTCCTCTTCTCCCGAGGAGGCTCGCTACACTGCTGGCTGTGCTCTCGCCTATCAGGCGGGCGCGCAGGGCTCCTCCAGCAGGTCTTGCCTCAGGGGCTGCTTCCCCTGAGTTGAGGCTGTGGGCGGGAACCCAGACACGCAGGATAAGGCCCCAACCACCTGCACATGTCTCTGCTGGGGAGGAGAGTGCTAGGGAACCTACGTCTCTCACACACTTTCTAGGCACCCACGGAGTCAGCCTCTGGGAGTGTGGGGATGCAAAACCCAGCCAGGGGCCCTTGGAACCTGGTGCTCTCCGTGCGGAGCTTTGTCTGGGCGGCCAAGGAACCGCTGAAGGAGCCCTGCTGTTGCCCTTCGCTTCCCTCTGACAGAGCTTTCACTGCTGGAGCCCTTGGCAGTGTGCAACCCACCAGCCCCTAAGCCCTCCTCAAGGACGCTTGGGACCTAAGTGCAAAGGCAAGGCAGGGGTAGAGCTGAAGCCAGGAAGGCGCCAGTGGCGTTTCCGAGCCTCACACAGCCTGCTCCTTCCTGGGGAGGGAGCCTTAAAGCAAGGCAAGTCTGCGCAAGGCTCGCCTATGGCAGAGCATCTTGGTGCCAGGAACTCTGCCAGATCGGGCCTCTGAACAGAGCTAGAGATCTGCCGTACTGGAGTCGCACTTAGCTTCGTGTAAGCAGGGATTTCAGCTTGACGGGGACTTGCTGCCTCCTCTTCCCCCGAGGAGGCTCGCTTCCCTGCTGGCTGTGCACTCGCCTATCAGGCGGGGGCGCAGGGCTCCTCCAGCAGGTCTTGCCTCAGGGGCTGCTTCCCCTGAGTTGGGGCTGTGGGCAGGAACCCAGACACGCAGGATCAGGCCCCAAACACCTGCACATGTCTCTGCTGGGGAGGAGAGTGCTAGGGAACCTACGTCTGTCATACACTTTCTGGGCACCCAAGGAATCAGCCTCCGTGTGTGCGGGGCTGAAAACCCCAGCCAGGGGACCTGGGAGCCTGGTGCTCTCCGTGTGGCGCTGAATCTGGGCGGCCAAGCAACCGCTGGAGGAGCCCTGCAGTTGCCCTTCCCTTCCCTCTGACAGAATTCTCACTGCTGGAGCCCTTGGCAGTGTGCAACCCACCAGCCCCTAAGCTCTCCTTAAGGAGGACTGGGACCTAAGTGCAAAGGCAAGGCAGGATTGGAGCTGAGGCAAGAAAGGCGCCAGTGGCGACTCCCAGGCTCCTGCTGCCTGCTCCTTCCTGGAGAGGCAGCCTAAAAGCAAGGCAAGTCTGGGCAAGGCTAGCCCCCGGCAGAGCAGCCTCGCGCCAGGAACTCTGCCAGATCGGGGCTCTGAGCAGAGCTAGAGCTCTGCCGTACTGGAGGCGCACTTAGCTCCGTGCAAGCAGGGCTTTCAACTTGACGGGGCTGGGCTGCCTCCTCTTCCCCCGAGGAGGCTCGCTTCCCTGCTGGCTGTGCACTCGCCTATCAGGCGGGGGCGCAGGGCTCCTCCAGCAGGTCTTGCCTCAGGGGCTGCTTCCCCTGAGTTGGGGCTGTGGGCAGGAACCCAGACACGCAGGATCAGGCCCCAACCACCTGCACATGTCTCTGCTGGGGAGGAGAGTGCTAGGGAACCTACGTCTGTCATACACTTTCTGGGCACCCAAGGAATCAGCCTCCGTGTGTGCGGGGCTGAAAACCCCAGCCAGGGGCCCTGGGAGCCTGGTGCTCTCGGTGCGGCGCTGATTCTAGGCGGCCTAGAAACCGCTGGAGGAGCCCTGCAGTTGCCCTTCCCTTCCCTCTGACAGAGCTCTCACTGCTGAAGCCCTTGGCAGTGTGCAACCCACCACCCCCTAAGCCCTCCCCAACGACGCCTGGCACCTATGTGCAAAGGCAAGGCAGGATTGGAGCTGAGGCAAGGAAGGCACCAGTGGCGTCTCCCAGGCTCGCTCAGACAGCTCCTTCCTGGGGAGGGAGCCTAAAAGCAAGGCAAGTCTGGGCAAGGCGAGCCCCCGGCCGAGCAGCCTCGCGCCAGAAACTCTGCCAGATCGGGGCTCTGAGCAGAGCTAGAGCTCTGCCGTACTGGAGGCCCACTTAGCTCCGTGCAAGCAGGGCTTTCCTCTTGACTGGGCTCGGCTGCCTCCTCTTCTCCCGAGGAGGCTCGCTACACTGCTGGCTGTGCTCTCGCCTATCAGGCGGGCGCGCAGGGCTCCTCCAGCAGGTCTTGCCTCAGGGGCTGCTTCCCCTGAGTTGAGGCTGTGGGCGGGAACCCAGACACGCAGGATAAGGCCCCAACCACCTGCACATGTCTCTGCTGGGGAGGAGAGTGCTAGGGAACCTACGTCTCTCACACACTTTCTAGGCACCCACGGAGTCAGCCTCTGGGAGTGTGGGGATGCAAAACCCAGCCAGGGGCCCTTGGAACCTGGTGCTCTCCGTGCGGAGCTTTGTCTGGGCGGCCAAGGAACCGCTGAAGGAGCCCTGCTGTTGCCCTTCGCTTCCCTCTGACAGAGCTTTCACTGCTGGAGCCCTTGGCAGTGTGCAACCCACCAGCCCCTAAGCCCTCCTCAAGGACGCTTGGGACCTAAGTGCAAAGGCAAGGCAGGGGTAGAGCTGAAGCCAGGAAGGCGCCAGTGGCGTTTCCGAGCCTCACACAGCCTGCTCCTTCCTGGGGAGGGAGCCTTAAAGCAAGGCAAGTCTGCGCAAGGCTCGCCTATGGCAGAGCATCTTGGTGCCAGGAACTCTGCCAGATCGGGCCTCTGAACAGAGCTAGAGATCTGCCGTACTGGAGTCGCACTTAGCTTCGTGTAAGCAGGGATTTCAGCTTGACGGGGACTTGCTGCCTCCTCTTCCCCCGAGGAGGCTCGCTTCCCTGCTGGCTGTGCACTCGCCTATCAGGCGGGGGCGCAGGGCTCCTCCAGCAGGTCTTGCCTCAGGGGCTGCTTCCCCTGAGTTGGGGCTGTGGGCAGGAACCCAGACACGCAGGATCAGGCCCCAAACACCTGCACATGTCTCTGCTGGGGAGGAGAGTGCTAGGGAACCTACGTCTGTCATACACTTTCTGGGCACCCAAGGAATCAGCCTCCGTGTGTGCGGGGCTGAAAACCCCAGCCAGGGGACCTGGGAGCCTGGTGCTCTCCGTGTGGCGCTGAATCTGGGCGGCCAAGCAACCGCTGGAGGAGCCCTGCAGTTGCCCTTCCCTTCCCTCTGACAGAATTCTCACTGCTGGAGCCCTTGGCAGTGTGCAACCCACCAGCCCCTAAGCTCTCCTTAAGGAGGACTGGGACCTAAGTGCAAAGGCAAGGCAGGATTGGAGCTGAGGCAAGAAAGGCGCCAGTGGCGACTCCCAGGCTCCTGCTGCCTGCTCCTTCCTGGAGAGGCAGCCTAAAAGCAAGGCAAGTCTGGGCAAGGCTAGCCCCCGGCAGAGCAGCCTCGCGCCAGGAACTCTGCCAGATCGGGGCTCTGAGCAGAGCTAGAGCTCTGCCGTACTGGAGGCGCACTTAGCTCCGTGCAAGCAGGGCTTTCAACTTGACGGGGCTGGGCTGCCTCCTCTTCCCCCGAGGAGGCTCGCTTCCCTGCTGGCTGTGCACTCGCCTATCAGGCGGGGGCGCAGGGCTCCTCCAGCAGGTCTTGCCTCAGGGGCTGCTTCCCCTGAGTTGGGGCTGTGGGCAGGAACCCAGACACGCAGGATCAGGCCCCAACCACCTGCACATGTCTCTGCTGGGAGGAGAGTGCTAGGGAACCTACGTCTGTCATACACTTTCTGGGCACCCAAGGAATCAGCCTCCGTGTGTGCGGGCTGAAAACCCCAGCCAGGGGCCCTGGGAGCCTGGTGCTCTCGGTGCGGCGCTGATTCTAGGCGGCCTAAGAACCGCTGGAGGAGCCCTGCAGTTGCCCTTCCCTTCCCTCTGACAGAGCTCTCACTGCCTGAAGCCCTTGGCAGTGTGCAACCCACCACCCCCTAAGCCCTCCCCAACCGACGCCTGGCACCTATGTGCAAAGGCAAGGCAGGATTGGAGCTGAGGCCAAGGAAGGCACCAGTGCGTCTCCCAGGCTCGCTCAGACAGCTCCTTCCTGGGGAGGGAGCCTAAAAGCAAGGCAAGTCTGGGCAAGGCGGAGCCCCGGCCGAGCAGCCTCGCCGCCAGAAACTCTGCCAGATCGGGCTCTGAGCAGAGCTAGAGCTCTGCCGTACTGGAGGCCACTTAGCTCCGTGCAAGCAGGGCTTTCCTCTTGACTGGGCTCGGCTGCCTCCTCTTCTCCCGAGGAGGCTCGCTACACTGCTGGCTGTGCTTCTCGCGCCGCGCAGGGCTCCTCCAGCAGGTCTTGCCTCAGGGGCTGCTTCCCCTGAGTTGGGGCTGTGGGCGGGAACCCAGACACGCAGGATAAGGCCCCAAACACACCTGCACACTGTCTGCTGCTGGGAGAGAG
>NW_017189991.1:0-19106 GCF_001704415.2 Capra hircus
ACCCCAAACCGCGAACCCCTCACCAAATCCAAACTCCAAACCCCAAAATCCCAAACTCCAAACCCCAAACCCCTAAGCCTTAACCTAAACTGCCAACCCCTAACCCGAACCGAGAATCCCTACCCGAACCCCAAACCCCAAATCCTAACCGCGAACCCCTAACCCAAACCCCAAACCCAAACCGCGAACCCCAAACCCCTAACCCGAATCCCAAATCCCCAACCCCAACCGTGAACCTCAAACCCCAAACCCCTAACCCTAACCTCAAACCCCAAACCCCAACTGCGAACCTCTAAACCAATCCGAGAACCCCTAACCTGATCCCCAAACCCCAAACCCAAGCCCCAAACTCAAACCGCGAGCCCCAAACCCCAAACCCTTAACCCGATCCTCAAACCCCAAACCCCAACTGCAAACCCCTAATCTGAACCGAGAACCCATAACCTGATCCCCAAACCCCAAACCCCTAAGCTGAACCTTGAACCCCTAATCGGAACCCCAAACCCCAAACGAGAACCGCGAACCCGGAACCCCAAACCCTGAACTCCAAACCCCAAACCCGAACCCTGAACCCTAACCCGAACCCGAATCCAAACCCTAAGAAGGGAGGGGATTCCCGTAACCCGAACTCTGAACCTGAACCCTAACAAGTTGAGGGGATGCCGGCACCCTAACCCTAACCCTAACCCTAACAATAAAACTCTAAAAGAAAAAGAAACTTTTCTGGCCTAAGCCCCGCCCCTTGCGGTCCCCCATCCGCTCAAAGCAAAAAAGGCAAGCCCGGACTGGAACTTCTGACCCACAAAGCCAGATTGCATGTTTACTCGGCCGTCAGCCTAACCGCTATGCTAACAAAGCCCCCCGGGTTTCATGCTGCTCCCAGGCACTCTTCAAGCCTCGGCCCGCCAGGGCAGGCTAATAAAGAACTATGGGCCCCATTAGCGCTCACTTTAAGCCCTAACCGTAACCTGAACCCTGACCCTGACCTGAACCCTAACCCAAACCCGAACTCTAAGAAGAGGGGGGTTCCCCGAATTCTAACCCTAACCCCGAACCCGAACCCGAGCGAGTTGGGGGGTTGCCCGAACCCTAACCCTAAGCTTCACAATAAACCTCTAAAATCAAAAGAAACTTTTCTGGTCTAAGCCCCGCCTCTTGTGGTCCCCCGCCCCCTAAAAGGGAAGAGTTAAACCCGGGACTTGAACTCCTGACCTACAGACCCTAGTCTGGCCTGACTTACCAGCCTGCCTAACCGCTATGCTACAGAGGCTTGCTGTTTCAGGCGCGCTCCCGGGCCCTCTTCAAGCCTCTGCGCGCCAGGGTCTGGCTCTATAGAATATCATGGCTGTCCTAGGTCATCTTTTGCTTCTTATCCCTAAAATCATAGACAGATGAGCTGAGAAAAAGCTTGGGTTGTCTCGGTGGGGTGGATCTGCTTGTCCTTGTGTTTCCCCTGGAGGCAGTCGCGGTCCCGCGGGCCTGGCCTGGCAGGGGGCGTGGGGGCGGGGCGCACCGTGCGCGCGTCGGGGGCGGGGCGAGCCTGGGCGGCTGGTCAGGGGCGCGGCTCACGGGGAGCGGGTCTGGGGCGGGGTGAACATGGCGGCGCCTCGGGGCCAGGGGTCCCCAGTTGTGCTCTCAGGGCTCGCCATTGCAGCTGGGACTGCTCGTTTCGTGGCTCCTGGGTCCCCGTCGATTGGCATCCAGCGAGCAGAGCGCAAGGGCTGTGGACCACAGGTAAGGGAACTCGGACTCGGCGGAGCAGGGAACCATGTCTTCTGCCCTTTGTTTGCAGTCTCGGAGCCGACTGAAATGGCGATCGCAGAAAAGCCTCGCCTTTGGGGCCGAGGGTTTTACCGCTTCACCCCTTTGCATACAGCTCAGACCCGCGCGGCTTTTCCCAAGCAGCCGAGTGGTATTGCTTCCTACAGGCCTGGAGAGGATAACAGGCAGGAAGGCCAGGGGTCTCCAGACAGAGAAAATAAACTGCAAGTGTCAGACGTTTTTTTCTCTCTCTTAAGAGGCAGGAGGAGACCAAAGAGGGCTGCGGTTTTTTTTTCTCCATCTTGATACAAATGTAAAAGAAGGTTTCTCTGAAAATTCTGTGTTGCCATGACAACTCCTGGCTCCACCTGAATTTAACTTTTCTCAAACCTTGAACTAAGCAATGGCATTGTTCTTTATGGAAATGTTTGTCTTAAGGTATGTTAATGTCTTCAGGTCAGTTCCCCCTAAGGGCTCAGAAACGACTCGACAAACCGGTTTGTCTTACTCATACCTGGTTCTCTTAACCTCTGTGAATGAAACTATATATTTGCTTGGAAATCTGCCTTTCTTCAAGATTCATGTCCATCATTTTCTGGCCTGGGATGACTCATCTGCTGCCAATGTGATCTCAATGCATGCTGTGGGTGAGGGCCTGGTGCCATTCTCTGAGACATTGTCTTTCTTTCCTTAGCAGACTGCTAGTGGCTGTATAACATCTGGCTAAAGACTAGCAGGGGGTACTCTTTCTTCCCCCTTTGAATGTCTACGTCAGCAGCTCTCTCGATCTCTTTTCTACTTGAATCAAACTTTTTCACAGAAAACCTCTGAGCCATCAAGCTTCGTCACTTGCCCTGGATTGAATTCTCCTCTGGAGGCCAAGAATGCTGGCATCTTTTGTGGTTTAGCAGCCACCTTTCCACCTTTTGTAATTCATATTGAATCTTCATTTCAGATGGCAGATGCATTCCACGGTATTGCCAACTGAAGTCTTGTCATCGCTATGGAGTCTCTGTCCATGGCTTGAGGGTATTTTTCAGCAATCATGTATCATTTCCAGTGTGCCAGTCTTGTCATCCTCATTCCATCCATAGCAAAGTCTTTTATTAATGTTGACGTGATTGAAGGGGAATTGTTTGTTTCAATTCCCTTTCAGATTGTTATTTGCTGGTGTATACAGATAACACTGTGTCGTCATTCATTTGTATCCGTTTGGACAGCTTGATAGTTGTCTTTAGTTTCTTTAATTTCTCATAATTGAAGATGACCCTGGCTCATATATTTACAGTCGCACCCCTAGTCTCAGTCATTTCTTCAAAGAACTGTCCTTTTTTTAACATGACATTATTTTTGACTGTGCTGGGTCTTTATTGCTCCTTTGTCTAGTTGTAGTGAGCAGAGGCTACCTTCTAGTTGCTGTGCCATGGCTTCTCATTGCAGTGCTTTCTCTGTGTGCAGAACTTGGGCTCTGGAGCATGCAAACGTCAAGAGTTGTTCAAGGGCTTCATTGCCCCTGGGCGTGTGGAATCTTCTACACAGGAATTGAACCCGTGTTCCCTGCATCGGTAGGCAGCTTCTTTACCACCAGGCCATCGGAGATGTTTCCTGTTCCCTTTTATTAGAGAAGGATATTTAAAACATACATGTAGGAGCTCAATATGCTCAGCTGACAATACATGGAGATATATCTCCATGTATTCCAGCTCACCTTTGAACATATTCAGTTAAAGGTAATTTGTGATGATGTCTCCAACCTGATCCACCACGACATGGACATTGGTAACGTTTCCTTTTGTTTATCTGGAACTTTGCCTTCCAATGGTAAGATACCTGGCTTCCACCGCTTGTCATACACAGAATTCAGTGCTTGTCCCACGTGGTTACTGAAAAAAAAAAAACTGTCAGATTGTCTTTCAAAGGGGGCTCTGCGTGCATCGCACCAGTATCTTGAGTATGTTTTTGTATGATAGTTTACTATCAGTATACCCTCAGTGGCCAGGTGTCTATTTCAGTCGTTACCAATTATGAATGGGCTTGTTTGCTCTAGTGTTCTTGGACAATTCGAGTACAGTTTCTTTGTCAGATGTGCATTTTTTTAGGAAAAGAGTTTTATTGATTGTTGGCTGTGTTGCATCTTTGTGTGTGGGCTTTTCTCTAGTTTTGGTGAGCATGGGCCATAACGAGTGGTTTGCAGGCTTCTCACTGCAGTGTGTCCTCTTGTTGAGGGGCACAGGCTCACGGGCTTCAGTGGCTGCGGCATGTGAACTCGGCATCGTGGCTTCCAGGATCTAGAGCACAGGCTCGGCAGTTGTGGCACACGGGCTCCATAGGATGTGGCATCTTCCCATCCTAGGGATCGCACATGCATCTCCAGCACTGGCAGGTGGATTCTTGACTATGGAACCACCAGGGCATATTTGAGATTCTAGTTTTCCACACACGTATCTAGTGAAAGAGGCCAGGATCAAGAGGCATGGCAGCTGGGAATCCTCAGCCACAGCTCTGGTGTGCTATCCAAAGCTCTGGGCCTTTGGTGAGCAGCTCAGCTTCCCTGGGACTGTTTCCTCCCGTCAGAAATGCCCTGCTTTTGGACTGTAGCCCACCAAGCTCCTCTGTCCCTAGGATTTCTGAGACCAGAGTACTGCAGGTGGTGCCATTTCCTTCTCTGCTGCTGCTGCCACGTCGCTTCAGTCGTGCCTGACTCTGCGCGACCCCATAGACAGCAGCCTACCAGGCTCCTCTGTCCCTGGGATTCTCCAGGCAAGAACACTGGAGTGGGTTGCCATGTCCTCCTCCAGTGCATGAAAGTGAAAAGTGAAAGTGAAGTCACTCAGTGAAGTCGTGTCCGACTCTTAGTGACCCCGGGGTTGCAGCCTACCAGGCTCCTCTGTCCGTGGGATTCTCCAGGCAATGGTACTGGAGCGGGCTGCCATTGCCTTGTCTGATTTCCTTCTCTGCAAGATAGCGTTTGGAAGCTCTTTTCTCCTGGATATTGCTTTTGATGAAGGAAGGGGGTTCCCTTCCAGGGCTTGAGAGTGAGTTCTTGTCTGACACTGGGCAATGAGTTGTCTGAGGAGAGGAGTGCTGTCCAAGCGAGAGGCTTCATTGGGAAGGGCTGCCGGGGTGGAGGGCAGGAGGGTGAGGGAAACGGAGAGAACCACTCTGTCACGTGGCTCACACTCTCAGGTTTTATGGTCATCGGGTTCATTTCTGGTTTGTCTCTTGCCAGGCATTCTGAATTGGGATCCTTCTTGGGGGCACACGCATCACTCAGCCGAGATGGATTCCAGCGAAGTGCATCCTGGGAGGTTGGTAGGACCTCTGAACTGGAGCCTCCCATCTCCTGACCTCTCCAGAATTCTGGTTGGTGGTAGCTTGTTCGTTCCTTGTTCCTTCCCAGGACCTCCTGTTGTGAGATGACTCCTGCAAGTGTTTTCTTTTCTCTGTTGCCTGGCCAGGGTGGGTGGTCCGTGGTTCATTTAGCAGTTTCTTTTTGGTTCTCTCGAGTAAGGTCCTCCACAGGGTAAATGTATGAAATGATAAAAGGCAATGTGTTAACTCATTTGTATTCATAATTGGGTAAGTTGGCTTGTTTTGTGTATGTTAGACCTGATCACCAGACCGAAGGTCATGTAGAACGTTTGTAGTTTTCTAAAATTTCAATAGTTTTTAAAATGGAGTTACCTTGTTGCAAAGTTTGTGTGTATGTTCATATTTTTTTAAACAGTTATTTCTTTTTAGTTGATTGATCATTGCTTTACAATATTGGTTTGATTTGTCATACATCCACATGAATTGACCATAGGTGTACCTATGTCCTCTTGCTCTGGAATCTCCCTCCCACCTCGCACGCATTCCCACCTCTCTAGGTTACTACTGAGCCCCAGTTTGAGTTCCCTGAATCATACAGCAAATTCCCATTGGTTGTCTATTTACAAAGGTTGGTGTACCTGCATCCATGCTGCTCTCTCCATTCATCTCACCCTCTCCCTCTTGTTCCCCACCCTCGTCTGGTAAGTCTGTTCTCTATGTCTGCACCTCCATTGCTGCTCTGTGAACAGACTCGTCAGTACCATCCTTCTAGATTCCATGTTTTTCTCTCTTTGACTGACTTCCCTCCCCTTTATTAGAACAAACTCACATGTGTTCCTTTTTATGGCTGCATTCCATACAGGCTCTGATTGTTCCTTAGCCATGTTTTGCGGAGGGTCATGGAGCTATTCTGCTCCATTTCAGTTTGGGCTTCCAGTCTGAGTGCTCGCAGCAGAGCTGCTTCTGGGTGAGCCCTCTGAGGTCTGTGAGCGCCGGGCTGCCCGCTCTTCTCCTGTGGCCCGCAGGGGGGCGCCAAAGCCCCTCTGACCCGCGGGCGCAGGACGCTTTGCCTTTAGGCTCTGCCCCGTGAGCAGCTGGCGGGAGCTTTGGTCTCCTCAGGACCATCAGGGCTCAGGCTTCTGGATAACAGGGCTGCATCCAGGCTGAGAGGAGCAGGGTTGCCTCAGTGCCCACCAGCAGGGAGGCGCTGCAAGAGCGAAAAATGAGGACGGAGTAGACGTTTCCTGTGTCCAGCTGAGGGCTGACTGGAGGTCCATCTCGGAGGACTCAGGGGGAAAGAGCTCCGTGTGCAAAGCGGTGGGTTTTCAGTTCGATTTGCGTTAGATGATGTAGAGGATGAACACTGATGTTCTTCCGTGTAGGTGGCCGTTTTCCTGTCACTGTTTCTTGAGAAGACTGTCCTTTCCTCTTCGCTCGTTCCTGGTTTGATTTTCAGGAACTGACCATGTACATGTGGGTTCGTTTCTGGGCTCTCTATTCTCTCCTGGAGTCCATGTGTCTGTGTTCCTGCCAGTTCCTCACTGTGGTGGTCACTACAGCTCCGTGATGTAGTTTGAAGAGGGTTAGGAAGATGCCTCCAGCTGTGTTCCTCTTTCTCAGAGTCTTTTTGGCCGTTTAAGGTCCTGGTCAACAGTAGCAGTCTAATATGAGGAATATTTCTATTTCTGTGAAAAATGCCATTGAATGTTATTTTGTGATTGCAGTCCGTGTATTTGTTGATGACTTTGGTTGGAATGGACCTTTTAATTCCTCATTGTTCCAGTGCATGAGCGTGGAATAGTTTTCTGTGTATTTGTGTTTTCTTTGGTTTCTTTATCAGTGCTTTCTAGTTTTCTGACTACTGGTCTTTTATGTTCTTGATTAAGTTTGTTGCTAGATGTTTTCTTTAAGTGGGAGTTTCTTAATTTTTTTTTCTGATTGTTATGAGTGTCTAGAAATGCAAGTGATTTTTGGACTGTAAATGGTAGTCTATTATATGATTGTAAATTGATCCCAAATGATTCAGCTTTACTGAAAGTAGTCTAACAACATTTTGTGAAGTGATGTGGAACGTTTTATCTGTAACATCTGTTTCTCCTGCAGTAGGTCATCCAGAGGACCCAAGACATGGTGGTTACTAAGAGACTTCCCACAGTACTTCTTCATTCCACGTGGACTCCTTCAAGGGCAGTGAGCATCGCAGCTTCCCTTGAACTTCGTCTGGGTAAGTCTTGGCCTGTATCAGAAAGCTTCCTGCCTGTCTACTCTAAATTTCTTTTGTGGTATTGACATGGTTGTTTTGAAACCTAGTATACTTTCCAGTCATTTAAAATGTACAGAAAATGCCTAGCAATGGGAACAAGTGCTAGCATTTGCCACATCATCTAAAAGACTCTATGTGTTTTATCCAAAATGGGTACCTTCTGCAGAACCAGCACATAATCTCCAAAATCAGGAAATCATATGGTATCTACGTTATAATGTAATCCACCGCCCCACTTCCACTTTGCAATGTTCAAGTGTATGAATATATCTTTTGTTTCCATCTTCATCCTTTTTTCTTTATGTAGAGTGTTACTGAGATTTTCAGTTATTTGGACAAACTTGATGGATTGAAAGCAGACATGGTGAATAAGGGTTCTGGGTGGCCTTTTCTATGTGGATTTTTTTTTCACTGAAGATGGTTTGAATATTTATTCGTGTTGTAACATGTATGAATCCTGCATTCTTTCTCCCCCCATAGTAATGAAAAATCAATACTATGCCATTTACCATTTAGATATTTGTAAGCATACAGTGTTGTAGCAGACAACCTTTTCTTGTTTTGCAAACCAGTTTAATAATGTGCACCTTGTGCGTGCTTTGGACAAACTCAGGAAACTGAGTCAGTGACTGAAATGGCCCAAGATATCACCTTAGATTCCATCTTCATCTGAAAACAAAACAGGCACTTCCTGGTGGTCCAGTGGCTGAGACTGGACACTCCCAAAGAAGGAGGCCCAGGTTCATTTCCTGATCCAAGAACTAGATCTCCCATGCCACAACAGAGAATTTGCATGCTGTAGCTAAATATCTGGCTTGCCTCAATGAAGGTTGACCTGGCGCAGCCAAATGAAAACAGAAACAAATATTTAAAAAAATACAACCAAAGGAAAGGAAGGGTATGGTGGCTGTGCAGATTTACGGCTTAGCTTTCCCTATCGATAGAAAAGAAAAAAGAGTTTCAAAAGACTGTGTCTCATCCTTCTATCTGGCATATAGAGAGGATTCCTTTGAAATGAGATTTCTCTGGTAAATGTGACTCACAGAAGAGCTGTCTTGAACTTGGGTTTCAGAGATGATCATGTGTCCTCTAAAAAAATAAAAGTTAATTGGGTCCAACTAATCCTCATGCTGAGGTGGTATATTTTGTGGTAGCATTTGCTCCCCTTCACTTTGCATGTATCCCCATTTGTTTACACTGTCATCTACTGAAGACATCCTGATATTGGAAAGTTTGTAGTGATTCCAAGTCGAGCTGTTGTATATAATCATGCGATCCTTTTTTGTCTGGACATGTTTTCAAAGCTGTTTAGTAAGTGCTGGACATGAAGGATTCAGGTCACAGGTGAGCCTTGTTTAGCTGTGGAAAAATCCAGCTATGTTTCTCTGTGGCTTGTGGGATCTTCTGGGGTAAGGGATCGAACTAGAGTGTCTTGCATTGTCAGGCAGATTCTTTACCACTGAGCCACCGGAGAAGCTGTGCCCTACCCCCTTTTCTTGAGTTGACTGGATCTAATAGGTGTGCAGTGCTACCTCACTGTTATTTTAGTTTGTCATTTCCTAATGCTATGTGGTTTTGAGTCTTTTTGATAGGCTTATTTACTATCTTTATATTTTTGTAGGCCAGGTGTTTAGGTGTATACATATTTTATGAGATTGTTCTAGATTTTTTGGTCATATTTGGAGAACAATCCTTTATCAGATATCTATTTTATAAATATAGTTTCCTGTGGCTTGTGTTTAAGTTTTGTGAATAAGGTTTTTCACCGTTTCAATTTCTAATTTTTTAAAGTTGATGTTATATGTGTTTTCTATCCTTTTTTGGATAGCCTTTAGTGTGTTGTTGTTGTTGTTAAATTTTATAAGCAGAAGTGAGGTACCGTAGATACAGTTTTAAGCTAAGCTGAGGTGCCACAGATACAGTTTTGCCTTTTGTCTGTTGAGAAGTTTGAGTGAGTTTGGTGTACACTGTAACATTATGTCTACATTCATTTGACTGGATATAGCTTCCAGTTATTTGTCTAATTGGTTTTGGAGATATGATGGGAAGTCAGTTTTTCCAAGGGAAACTGAGGTCCATGAAACATGAACTCTTTTCGATCGGTCGGAATCACTTTCTGCTATTTCTGACAGATTTGACTTGTTTGGATATCTCATATGAGCGGAATCACAGAACGTTTGTCTTTTTTTGGTCTGGTTTATTTCACTTAATCTAATGACCATAAGGTTTGTCCACATTGTCGCATTGTCAGAATTACTGACTTTGAAGGGCCGAATCAGATTCCATTGTGTGTATACCACAGTTTGTTTATGGAATTGGCTGCCATGGACACTTCGATTGCTTCTGTTTGTTTGCCAGTGTGAATCATGCTGTTGTGAGTATGACGGAAGGAGTATCCATTTTTTTCAGCCCCCTTTCCCAATCCTTTTGGGTACATAGCATGAATTGGAATCGAACTATGTATTTCTTCCACGTGTTCGTTTTGGAGTCATTTGTGTAATGTCTTGCAGAGTGGCAGCACCATTTAATGTACTTTTTTGTATGGTGGAATACCGTTCAAGCTTCTGAATATACCTTGCGTTGCATATTCAGTCTCCCACCAACGGACACTTGAATGAGTTCTACCTTTGAGCTATCGTGAATGTCACTATGAATATTTGTGTACCAGTTTTTGTTTGAATTATTAACAAATACATTACCATATATAAAAGAAGCCACAAGGACCTACTGTACAGTTTAGGAAACTATGAAATATCTTATGATGATGTGTAATGCAAGAGAATCTCCAAAGGAATATATGAAAAGCACATAATAACCATGATATTTATTGTGCCAACACTATGAGTTATCATAGCACTACTCAACGTGTATTTATACATGTCACTAAAATATTCACATCTGTAAGGATATTATAAAAAATTATATAAAAAATCAAGAATTCAAACAGAGAATAAATAAACTTCCTGTCATTGCTCGTCATCATTTATACACTCATACTACCTGTAACACTCATTGTATAAGTGCTGGACTAGCAATTGACATTCTTGTAAACCAAGAGATTGTGAAGGTGTAAGGAAATATAGCTTATTGAATTCCTTAATGAAGGATTCTAGAACTCTATGTCCATGAAGTGAATGAAATTCCGTTTTAGTGAGCCACATTCTTACTAGAGTGATGAGCCTCCACCCCACCCAACGTTAGTTCACAATGAAATCCTGCAGTCCTCTGGCCTCAATGTATGCTTCCTGCTACCGAGAAAGAAAAGATGAGGAAGTCCTGACAAAACCGATGCTATTTTTCTTTTTCTGATTTGTATTTTATCGCAGGGCTTGGCAAAAAGAGGGCCTAACCTGTTTTTAGAGTTCCATCCCAAGGGTTCCTCCGGCATGTTCCCTATGTTGACAAACTGCTGATTATTTTCAACAAAGGACAATGATCTGCACTTCACTATCTGTTGCTTGAGCTGGAATAGCAGGCATCCCTTGAAGTGCAGTCGTTCATGCGGAAGTAGACATCCCTGAAGCAATAGTATAAGAGGAACACATTTATCATGTAGACATCGCATCCCATGCATTTGTAATAATTTTTCAGTTATACCCATCATCATCGGAGGAACTGACTTGTCCCAGTAATAACGAGAGGACCCAGTAGAACGGTTCCTTGACTTATGAGTACTTCCTATGAGTACCCTTATGAGTCCTTCTTCCAATGTTGTTTCTCCTAGTTTGGTCATGAACAGTAGAAGCTGATGGCAGTGGTCCTTGAAATGTATGTCGATTCCCAGGTGGCGCAGTTGATAAAGAAATACTCTGCCTACCAGTGCAGGAGGTGGAAGTGATGTGGGTTTGATCCCTGGTTCAGGAAGATAACAATTCATACACATGTTTTCTGGGAACCAGTTTGATACTCATGAGTTTTTTCTTCTGTATCCAGAAAAACAAATGCTGTTCAAGGACACTGAAAGAACCCTGATTTCAAAAATCAGATCTGTATTGTGAACAATGCTTCGATATCTGTGAGCCTATCATCCTTGTATTTCCCTCAGTGAAATATGTTGAGGAAAACTCTTCATTCGTGGTCTAGAGTCACGAAGAAGCTAAATAGCATTCATCCTTTACGTTGACAACTGTGAATCTAAATCTCCTGTGAATCCTATGTGACAACCACACATACCAGCATGAGTTATTAGTATTATATCAATATTTTTAGTCCTATTGTATGTCAACTAAAAAAATCAATATCTAATTGTACATGAAGTCAAGACATAAAGTCAGTGCAAATACAAAATGTTCCATCCTTTGAGAAAGGGAGAAAAACATCTCTGTGCTTAGCCTATCGCATTTTTATGGATTAGATCCTTAAGTAGTTTATTCACCACACCCTATGAATGATTCACAAATCTTCAGAGAAGAAAGGGTCATTTCTCTTAAACAATGAGTAGTTCAACTCTTCTCAAAGCAAAGTCATAAGTGAGTCTAATTTTGCGTGAGCCCATGAAAACTCAGTGTTTTCATTATGCTTGTGCTTATGATGGGAGGAGGTCTGAGAAGGCGCTTCTGAAGGATTATTCATACCAGTCTTTCTCATATGTATGGAGTCTTTAAAGATCGAATCACCGAGGTGTTGCTTCTACACTTGTACTAGGCTGAGCAGCAACATTCCCTTTCTCCCTAAGTGCAGTAGACGTCTGTCTTCTGTCTTCTGGAGTATGTATTGCTTGAGCTCACCACAGCCTAGTAGATGGAAATCGTCAGGATATTCTGGAAACCCTTTGGATTTCAGTCTGCTCAGGAGGTTACCACTGCTGCAAACCTCTGGATTTTACCACGCACTTTTAACAACCTCAGATGAAGGATACAAGTCAACATTCGTGACGGCCACGGGCTTCCATGGCCTATCCATGATTGTTGGCTTTGCTTTCATAATCATCCTGTTTCTTATACCAACTAAACTGTCACTGTATTTTTTCATGACCATTTTATCTTTGACGGTTTTTAGATCTATTATGGATTTTCCTATATATCTTCACTCATCGGTGAGGGTCTTCTGTTAGTAGTAGTTACGACAACTGACTTCCAGTCAGTTAGCTGTGGCAGAATAGAAAAAAGAATGACCCGCTGTATATTATTCGTATTATGTATCAATATATTATTCGTTTTATTGTTTGCAGTCATCCACTTCCAAGTTTCCGAAATAAACTTTCAGAAAAATCACATCCTTTTGAATGTCCGTTTGACTGAATAGGAGCACGGAAATGCTATTCCATCAAATTGTTTACAGTTTCCATTCCGTTCCTCCTGTTTGATGTAGATATTGGCCTTTGGTTCTATCACTAGCTTTGCAAGTAAAAAAATTCATTAGAGCTCGTATGGTAATTTTACTGTTAGCAATAAGTTTAGCATAAAATGAACACAGAAGAGGTTACAGTAGACCAAATATGAAAGTCAGTTGAAAAGAAAACATAGTGTTGAATGTTGACAGTAGGAATATAGTTATGAAGTTCCTTTATTATTATTCTATCCTTCCCGTTTCTTTTGCAGGGGTG
This sequence comes from Capra hircus, assembly GCF_001704415.2. Lineage (NCBI taxonomy): Eukaryota > Metazoa > Chordata > Mammalia > Artiodactyla > Bovidae > Capra > Capra hircus. The sequence continues at coordinate 12,882 of NW_017189991.1, forward strand.
TTAATGTACAGATTCCAGCCCTAGGGCTGGAGTGAAGAATAGTATCATGATTCTTGAGAGCAACTCTACTAAGTCTTCACGCTCATGTCACTCAAGGTTTTTTAATACCTATTATGTTAGTCGTGTTTGTAGTTTGTGAAGTCACATAAGTTGCATTCATTCAAGCAATAGTATCAAACAGCTATGGCATCGATTCTAGATGTGAATCGATATCGAATGTGAATCCATTTCACTGTGACAAGTGATTATTGTAGATATTCTATTCATGCCAGTAAGAAAGCTGTGCAGAAATAATATAATGTTTATGAAGAAAATAAGATTTGCTAATTTGTTGTATTATTCTATTTCTTTTCAACAGATTGAATGACAACAGGCTCCACTTTTCATTCACTTGTATGACTATGAGCAGTTTGACCAAGTTGAAGAAGATGACTCGTTTGTAGGCTTCCTCATCAGCTCATTCCATCTACTGGCTTTCAAATCATTTAGTACAGAGCTCACCGTCTAGGTGTTCATCCAGTGTTTTGTTTGCTTATCATGCAGGATCGTTTTCAAAGGAAAAGTATGTGTGTATGAGTTAGAGCTCTGATCCCAAGAGTCCATGTAGAAGCTTCCCCTGAGAAGTGTATCGTTTTTGCACCAATGCTACTGAAACGTGTGAATGTGGTATACCACGCATCCCAATAAGTGTCCAGAGCTTCACAGGCTGCTTCTTTGAAACGCCCAGTACTCATGACATTCCATTCATCTGAGGACTAAATATAGCCAACGTAGGCTGTGTTTGCCAAATAGACTTTGAAGTATTCTTCACACAGTCCTTCATCGACGCCAGTTTTCAGATCGAAGAAACCGTTGCTCCATGAAGTGTGTGAACACATATACTCATGTTTTGTTTGCGATTTTAAAGTCATTCTTCAGTTTTGTTGGAGGAATGGTTCTGTATATGCCCCGTGGATCCGCCAATCCACTGATGTTCATGTGTCTTGGGGCTTCCCAGGTGGTTCTAGTGGTAAAGAACATGCAGAACATACCCATGCAGGAGACATGGGAGGTATGGATTCGATCCCTGGGGCAGGAAGATCTCCTGAGGGAGAGCATGGCAACCCACTCCAGTATCCTTGCCTAGAGAATCTCATGGAGAGAGGAGCCTGGTGGGGCCTAGTCCATATGATCCCAAAGAGTTGGACACGATGTAAGTGACTTAGCACAGCACATGATTCATTGTCATAGCTAATAGAATGGAGATGACATAAAAAGAAGCACCAGTGGGCGAAAGTCAATATCCATCACTTTTAAACTTTGGAATGTATTGTGATATTTTACATCCATGTTTGTATGACTTGATAGTTGGAGCATCGATGCATATGAAGGCCTGGTTGTGTTCTATGTATGTTGTGGGAAGATATATTTGTATGTGGTTTGACATATGGGTCCCATTTCATTCGTAGGCATATCCATACTCATCACTTATCATCATTTTTTTGGAAAAGACCATTGTTTGGAAAGGTTGTTGTCTAACCATGAAAGATGCTTGAATTCTTGGGCTCCTTAGAGGAAGAATTCAACCCGGGGCCAGTGAGGAGGCTTGATCACTCAGAGCTTTTGTGTCCCAACGTTTTATTAAAGTATAAAAGAGAGAAAGCTTCTGACATAGACATCAGAAGGGGGCAGAAAGAGTGCCCCCTACTCATCTTTGGCTGGATGTTATCTAGCTACTAGCAGTCTACTCATTAGAGAAAGGAATGGCAGCAGACCCCTCCCCCACAAGATATATGGAGATGACCGTGGCACCAGGTGAGTCATCCTGGGCCATGAAACGATTGATATGAGCAGATGGGTAGCTTCATTCACATAGATCAGGAGAACCATGTATGAGTAACGCATATTGGTTTGTCAAGTCAGTTCTGAGCCTTTAGGCAGAACCTACTTGAACACAGAGTCTCGGGTAAATGCATGGTACATTCACATAGCTTAAGGCAAACCTTTCCATAAGAAAAATGCCTTGGTCAGCTCAAAGTATGAGAAAAGTGAAGTTCAGGTGGAACCAGGTGTCATTATAGCAAGACAGAATTGTAAGGGAAAACCTCTTTTTAAATTTGTATCAAGAAGGGGAAAAAAGATAACAGCTTGTTTCCTCCTGCCTCGGAAGTGACAGATAACAACTGTCTGACACTTGCACCCCATTTCCTCCCTTTGGAGACCCCTGGCCTTCCTGGCTGTTACCCTCTCCGTTTCATTCATTGAGTGTTTTCTGCCTCGTGAAACATTGGGCATGGCAGTATGTGTTTATTTAGGGGTATTTCATCGAATTTCATTGAAATGCATATGTGAATGAGAAAGTTTGACATGCTGTTGCTTTGTATACCGATTGGGAAATGTGAGTCTCCAAGTTTAATTTAGTTTTTCATGTTCATTTTTCTTTTTAGGGGTACAAAGAAAACTAATATGACTGTTAAGATCAGCTTTCGTATTTTTTGCCAAATATGAATTGAGATCACATCGATCGGAGATGAGTCTGTGCATGAAAGCCCTAATAACTAATGTGAATTGACTTCACTACCATGGCATGTTTTCATATCTATTGAGGATTTAGTTCATGTATTTCGATTTTAACTTTCTGTCTTACAGCCTTGTTTGTAGATCAAAGCTATTTGAAAGTGTCATCTGGTTTTCAATGGCTTGTGAGGTTACTCATGAGTGGTTTATAAAACCGAATGGATTGTACGTAGCCATACTTTGTTGTCATTCTATGAATTTGAAGAATGTCTGAAGAATGTCTGCAGTGATGCCTTAAAGATTCATACAATTGATGTCCAATATTTATCTCAATAGACTTGCTTTCAATTTGTAGTTTCCTATGCGTATGTCTTTCTTTATGGATTTGGGTAGAAGTCGTATTGGAACACTGAAAAATCTGTGATATCAGCCGTGCTGACCTTCTTTCCGGTGGTCATCATTAAGATTTTCACGCTCACTGTCACTTTGTGCAATGCTATGGATCCTAGTGGAAACAGGTGCCGTTCATCCTACTTTTGTGAAGATTGAACTCATCGTAGAAAGTGGAATTTGTTGAAATATTTATGGTATCAATATATCCTGTGTATATAATTACCCAGATTACGGGTGCGTATCTGATTGCTAAGTTATAAAATGTATGAGATAGATGTGATCCATCAATGGCGATTGGATACGTGGTGGAGAGGTATTTTGGTGATGCAAGAGATTTAAATGATGTGATCAGAGTATTTATATCCCTTTTATGTGGATAATGGGTCTTGGATCGATGTTTGAAACATTCCAACCTTGTCTTTTGTTATGCATGGGAAGTGTCCAAAACGAAGATGATGCAGGTACGTACTTGAAGGGTAAGTATAGGGTTGAGGGCGTGACTATGAAGTGGGTTAGGGTTAGGATGTGGATAGGGTGTCGGGTGAGGGAAGGGTTAAGGTTACAGTGTGCAGAACAGCCCCCAAACTTGTTAGGGTGAGGGGTGAGGCGTGAGGGTTAGGGTTAGGGGTGAGGGTGAGGGTAAGGCTTCAAGGTGAGGGTGAGGGTGTGGGTGAGGGCGAGGGTAAGGGCTCGGGGTGAGGGTTCAGGGTGAAGGTGTGGGTCTCACATCTGATAAACGATTGCACTCCAAATATACCCTTCACTTCCCTGGAACAGAGCTCTCACTGTTGGAGCCCTGGCAGTGTGGAAGCCACCGGCCCCTAAGCCACCACAAGAACGCCTGGGGCCTAGGTGCAAAGGCAAGGCAGGAGCAGAGCTGAGGCCAGGAAGGTGCCAGTGGCGTCTCCCAACCTCGTGCAGCCTGCTCCTTCCTGGGCAGGAAGTCTAGAAGCCAGGCAGGTCTGGGCAAGGCTCGCCCCAGGCAGAGCAGCCTCGCGCAAGGAACTCTGCCAGATCAGGGCTCTCAGTGGAGCTGGAGCTCTGCCATACTGGAGGCGCACTCGGCTCCACCCCAGCAAGGCTTGCAGCAGCACGCGACTGGGCTGCCTCCTCTTCCCCGGAGGAGGCTCCCTTCCACTTGTGCTGTGCACTCGGCTTCCAGGCGGAGCCATACCTCGCCTCCTGCAGGTCTTGGCTCAGGGGTTACTTCCCCTGAGCTGGGGTTGTGGGCGGGAACCCAGACACGCAGGGGCAGGCCCCAACAACCTGCACACAGCTCTGCTGGGGAGAAGAGCATTAGGGAACCTGTGTCTTTCAGGCAAATGATGGGAGACCAAAAGTGAGTCACCAGGCTGCTGGCTGCAGACACCACCCAGGGGGCACTGGGTGCATGGTGCTCTCAATGTGGCGCTGAGTCTGGACAGCCAAGCAACAGCTGAAGGAGCACTGCAGATGCCCTTCCCTTCCCGTCGACAGAGCTCTCAGTGCTGGAGCCCTTGGAAGTGTGGAACTCAGAGAACCCTAAGCCCTCCCAAACACATGTCTCTGCTGGGGAGGAGAGTGCTAGGGAACCTACGTGTGTGAGGCAGCTTCTGGGCGCCCGCAGAGTCAGCCTCTGGGTGTGCGGGGCGGCAGACACCAGTCAGGGGCCCTGGGAGACTGGTACTCTTCGTGCTGCACTAAGTCTGGGCGGCCAAGCAACCGCTGGAGGAGCCCTGCAGTTGCCCTTCCATTCCCTCTGACAGAGCTCTCACTGCTGAAGCCCTTGGCAGTGTGCAACCCACCACCCCCTAAGCCCTCCCCAACGACGCCTGGCACCTATGTGCAAAGGCAAGGCAGGATTGGAGCTGAGGCAAGGAAGGCACCAGTGGCGTCTCCCAGGCTCGCTCAGACAGCTCCTTCCTGGGGAGGGAGCCTAAAAGCAAGGCAAGTTTGGGCAAGGCGAGCCCCCGGCCGAGCAGCCTCGCGCCAGAAACTCTGCCAGATCGGGGCTCTGAGCAGAGCTAGAGCTCTGCCGTACTGGAGGCGCACTTAGCTCCGTGCAAGCAGGGCTTTCCTCTTGACTGGGCTCGGCTGCCTCCTCTTCTCCCGAGGAGGCTCGCTACACTGCTGGCTGTGCTCTCGCCTATCAGGCGGGCGCGCAGGGCTCCTCCAGCAGGTCTTGCCTCAGGGGCTGCTTCCCCTGAGTTGGGGCTGTGGGCGGGAACCCAGACACGCAGGATCAGGCCCCAACCACCTGCACATGTCTCTGCTGGGGAGGAGAGTGCTAGGGAACCTACGTCTCTCACACACTTTCTAGGCACCCACGGAGTCAGCCTCTGGGAGTGTGGGGATGCAAAACCCAGCCAGGGGCCTTTGGAACCTGGTGCTCTCCGTGCGGAGCTTTGTCTGGGCGGCCAAGGAACCGCTGAAGGAGCCCTGCTGTTGCCCTTCGCTTCCCTCTGACAGAGCTTTCACTGCTGGAGCCCTTGGCAGTGGGCAACCAACCAGCCCCAAAGCCCTCCCCAAGGACTCTTGGAACCTAAGTACAAAGGAAAGGCAGGAGCAGAGGTGAAGACAGAAAGGCGCGAGTGGCATCTCCCAGACTCGAGCTGCCTGCTTCGTCCAGGGGAGGGAGCCTAAAAGCAGGGCAAGTCTGGGCAAGGCTCGCGCACATAAGAGCAGCCACGCATCAGGAACCCTGACAGATCGGGCCTCTAAGCAGAGACAGAGCTCTGCCTTATTGGAGGCGCACTTGGCTGTGAGCAAGCAGGGCTTTCAGCTTGACGGGCAGGGCTGCCTCCTCTTCCCCCGAGGAGGCTCGCTTCCATGCTGGCTGTGCACTCGCCTATCAGGCGGGGCTCAGGGCTCCTCCAGCAGGTCTTGCCTCAGGGGCTGCTTCCCCTGAGTTGGGGCTGTGGGCGGGAACCCAGACACGCAGGATCAGGCCCCAACCACCTGCACATGTCTCTGCTGGGGAGGAGAGTGCTAGGGAACCTACCTCTGTCATACACTTTCTGGGCGCTCAAGGAATCAGCCTCCTTGTGTGCAGGGCTGAAAACCCCAGTCAGGGGCCCTGGGAGCCTGGTGCTCTCGGTGCGGCGCTGATTCTAGGCGGCCTAGAAACCGCTGGAGGAGCCCTGCAGTTGCCCTTCCCTTCCCTCTGACAGAGCTCTCACTGCTGAAGCCCTTGGCAGTGTGCAACCCACCACCCCCTAAGCCCTCCCAACCACGCCTGGCACCTATGTGCAAAGACAAGGCAGGATTGGAGCTGAGGCAAGGAAGGCACCAGTGGTGTCTCTCAGGCTCGCGCAGCCAGCTCCTTCCTGGGGGAGGGAGCCTAAAAGCAAGGCAAGT
>NW_017189992.1:15000-19097 GCF_001704415.2 Capra hircus
GACACACACGCCACCGTGGCGGGGACCCGAGGGGGACGCCGGGTTGAGGGAAACGACACCACCGCTCGGCCTCAGGCACCTGAGGGACGACCTGGAGCGCTCCAGGGGCACCACCGAGGGTCACACGAGGCACGCTCGCACACCCGCGTGGGGCGCGCAGCGCGGCAGCGGCGGCACAGCCCTCCCCGCCACAGGGAGGGCCGCTCGCCGGGCACACGCCGAGGAGGCGAAGCGGGAGCGATCTGCCGTGTCAGAAGACCAACGGCCCCCACGGACGCCCCGAGGCAGGGGACGGGAGACCGAAGATCAGGGCCAGAGGCCACACCCAACCCCTGCCTTCCTCACCCTCCCTGACGGGCAGCGGGGGGGGAAGACAAGCGAGGGGCCCCGCGGACAGACCGAGAAGAGCGGACACGTTCACCGGGAACGCCCGTCCCTCGTCCGGCACGGTTTCGGCTCGGCCCGGGAGAACACGACCACACCACATCGATCCGTGGAGCCGAGGTGGAGCAGGGGGAGGCACGGCGAGGACAGTCACCAGAGGGGCCCGCTTTCAGCCTCGCCGGCAGCCTCCATCCCCCCCCCACCTCGCCTCAGGCGAGAGCGGCCAACGACCCCGAGAGGAGAACACCTGACACGGTGGCGCGGAGCCCACAGGGCGGGGGTCGTCCCAGCCGCCACCAGGTGCCCACAGCGGGGGTGAGGGGCGCCGAGGGTAGAAGACCCGCGCCACCTCGCCCCCGCCACCCTCGGGTCGGGTCAGCCAGACGACACCACACAGGAGCCGGCGCACAGGCCCAGGCGGGCGGCTCCAGCGGCGAGGGCCGAACCGGGCACCAGCTGGCGGCCCAGAAGCCCAGAGCCCCGCGTGCGTCCAGAGACCCACAGTCCTCGGTGGCAGACACCAAAGGAGACCGTGTCAGCACTTACCTGGTGGCAAAAAAGGCCTATTAAGGGCGACGAAATGACAGCAGCCGACAGAGGAGCCCATCTACGACTCGCAGGGAGGGCCCCCGGAACCTTGTCCCGGCCACCTGTCCCCAACGCTGCCCCATAAACACCAGGCCCCGAGCTCTCTTGGGGGGGGGGGGGGTGTCATCTGGTCGACCGGGAGGGGGGGAGGGGCGCGTGGTGGCCAAAGCGGGGGCGCGGACACCGAGAGAGGGGGAGCCGGCCGAGGACGCCCTCCCCGCTTCGTCCACGCGGGTAGGGGTACCGGTCCGTCCGAGTCTCCGGACGGGGATTTGGCTTCGACGTGCCAAAGGAACACAGAAGACGGAACCGTCAGCGAGGCGCTTCCCACGAGACGAGCGGGCCCCGACCAGGGAGCGCGCCCGGGGCCCAGACCGTCCCAGACGGGGCACCCAGGACGGCCCGAGCCGGTCCCCACCTCCCGACCGGGATGCAGGGAGTCGGAGAGGGGTGAGCCAAAGTCGCGTCCGACGACCGAGACCCACGAGGGCACGCTGGAGGGTCGAGCGCGCCCTCCCCGGCCACCCGCGGGAGCAGGGTCCGGTCCATCCACGTCTCCGGACCCGTCAGGACTTGGACAGAGAGAAAGCACGGGTGCCGCGAGACGCCTCGGGCGACCGGACCCCACGCGGGGACCGCACACGCGCCTCCCCCGGGCCACCCTCGGGTCCCCACCTCCGGAGCGCGACGCGGAAAACACCTCGGGCAGAAAGGACCCGAGGGCCCGGACCCAGGCGCGCCCTCCGGCGACCTCCAAGCCACCGTCCGGGCCGGCCCCCACCTCCGGAGCGGGGCCGACGGCGAAGCAAACGCTCCTGAGGGCGGCCCAGGAGGAGTCCGGACCGCCGAGCCCGAGTCCAGGCGCTCCGGGCAGGGAAGACCCTCTCCCTGCCCACCGCGGCGGCCCGGCCCAGGGAGGGTCCGGGCGGTCCGTCTCCGCGGCCGCAGGGGCACGGGGAGATGCTGGTCGACCCGGTCAGGCCGCCCCGCAAGCCGGCTCCGGGGCGCCGCGACGGTCACCCTCCTCAGAAGCCTAGAGAACCAATCTCCGGCGACAGCAGGACTGTCCCTAGGCCTCGGCGCCACCGGGACTGTCGCCGCCAGCGTCGCCGGTGTCTGACAGCTCTGCCTCGGGCCCAGAGGCTGAGTCACAATCCTCCTGAAGGAGGCCTCGCCGAAGCTCCAGAGGGGAGGGACAATATACAAGCGGCCGCCAGGTGGCTCCCGACAAGCGACTCGAACGTCCCGAGGACGGGTCGCTGTCGCCGGCCGCCGGGGACGCCACCGCGCCGGCCGCCCAAACGCCCGAGCTCGGCCCGGAGCCTCCGCCGCCGAGCGACGCGACGCGACGCGACCCCGGCCGCGGAGGAAGGGAGAGACGCTGGGAAGGATCTCCTCAGGAGGCTGCCACGAAGGAGACTCACTCCCCCACGCGATCCCGGGGTGCTGGGGGGGACATTCCACGGAGACGCCGGCGGGCGGTGGGGGCTCGGGGCGGAGGCGGGGTCGGCGGAGAGAGGGGCACCAGCGAGCGGCATCGCAGACTCCCCCGGCCCCCCTCCCCCGAAAGAGAGAGAGAGAGAGAGAGAGAGAGAGAGGGAGGGAGGGAGGGAGGGAGGGAGGGGCCGGCAAAGCGAAACCAGGCGAGCGCTGCTCGGAGAACAAAGCAGGACTTTGGAAAGCAGACGCAGACACGCGAGCCCAGGAGCAAGAAAGGAAGAGGAGGAGACACGCTCGGAACCCCCACCAAGAGAAGACGCAACTCAACCTGGGTAGAGACCGTGACAAAGTCCGAAGACAACAAACCCAAGCACGCGCCGGTGGGTGGGGAAAGTGCACTTGAGGTCAGGAGAACATGGATTTCAAACTCACTGAACTGGCCACAAACCCCAGAATGGCTGGCAGGCAGGCGGGAGGGCGGGCGGGAGGTCTGGGGTGGCAGGGCTGCGGGGGTGGGGTTTGGGAGGGGCGGGGCTGGGGGGTGGGGCTGGGGGCGGGGGCGGGGGGGGCGGGGGGGCGGCTGAGGGGCGTGGAGGGGAGGAGGACCGGACCGAGTCAACAGGGATCCACTCAGGAAACCCCGTGTTCCGTGACAACAGCCAGTTAAATGAATAAATAACTTTGTGAAGTCGATCAGAAAGGAAATGAAACAAAACCACCAGGCAGGACAGTCAAGTCCTAGAACTGCTCCGGCTGCTTAAAAGTCAGAGAGAGGGAGAGGGAGAGGAGGAGGGAGAGGAGGAGGGGGAGGGGGAGGGAGAGGGGGAGGGGGAGGGGAGGGGGAGGGGAGGGGGAGGGGGGGAGAGAGAGAACGCATACACATGTGCGTATGCGCGCGTCCGTATGGATACGCACGCATATCCGCGTCTACATATACGCGCACCCACGGGTATAAACAAACACGTTCGAAGGGCATGCTCACATACACGCACGTGTCTGTGTGCGCACGTGTATGCCTAGGCGTTTCTACTGTGCGTGTACGCTTGCGTGTATATACGTAGACACAGGCATATATACACAGACGCACACGGATATACACAGGCACGAATACACAGGCTCGTATGCGCAGATACGTCGGTATCCATAGACGCACACATACAAATCAAGGCGGACGTGTCCGCGCATACAGATGCACACGTGTGTATACGTGTGATGTATACGCACCGGTGTGGGTGCACGTATATGCGTTCACGTACGTGCATGCTTCCATAGACGCATCTATCCGCGTGCGTATATGCACACGTGTATGCACACATGCATACGCACATACGGACACATCCACAGACGTCTACGTATCGCGTAGAGAGGTCCACCCAGACGTACGAGTGTCTATGTGTCGATATCCACACAGGTATCTATCAGTAGACATGCGTGCACAGTACGCACATACAGGTGCACGGGTGCGTCTAGAGTGCCTAGACGCAGATGCATGTGCATAGATGCGCACACACGTCAACGCATATGCGAACGTGCGTGTGTATACACACATGTCCATAGAAGTCCGTGTACATGTGCCTAAGTGCACAGATACCCACGTGTCTGTGTAGATGTCTACGTGCGCGCGTGTGAGTATCTAGATCTATGTACATATAGATACTCACAGACACACACGGACGAAAACACAT
>NW_017189993.1:0-18887 GCF_001704415.2 Capra hircus
ATGTCAGCACTGGAGAGGAAACTCCAAGGTCAGCACTGGAGAGGAATCCTCAGGTTCCGGCACCGTGCTCCACACAAGATCTTAGGCCCGGCATCGACCGGAGAGGAATCCCGAGAGGCCCCAGAGAACTCGCATGGGGACTGGCCTTTCCTGAGGCCACCAGAGCGGGTCCCTGAGGTCCCCGTCGTAAGTCGAGAGCACCTGCCGCAACTCGAGAAAATCCAGGAGGTTCTCCCCTCCAGGCGAGATGAGGCCCATTTCCGCTGAGGCGTCTCGAGGCTAATCACACCTAACCTCTGGAACTTCCAAAGGGTCCTTCACACCCTTGCTGCAACTCAAGAAGTTCCCCGACATACCCGTCTCCACTCGAGAGGAAGCACGAGAGTCCCGCCCACATCCAGAGGAGCCCCGTTTCCGCCTCCTAGCTCGAGAGGAGGGATCCTTTCCTGCGTGGTCGGGAAAGAATTCCCGGCTTCCCGTCGCATCTCAAGAGGAGGCGCTCTCCACAGGAAAGGCGAGAGGAACTCCAGGGTCGTGCCACCATTCCCAGAGTCCCCCAGATGTCTCAGTCCATTCCAGGGAAACCTGTTTTCCCTGCACTGCCTCGACTTTCAAGCCGAAGGATCGACTCACACCACGGTGGCACGTGGGACAGCCCTGTGGGAAGCCTCGTGGGAAAGCCTCGTGGGAAAGCCTCGTGGGAAAGCCTCGAGGGAAAGCCACAGATCCCTTGATCCACACGAAGGGAAGCAGCGACACTGCTGCTACAGCTCGGGAGGAAAGCGCACGTGCATGCCCCCACTCGAGACGAGGACTGACTCCCCTGGGGAGACTCCAGAAGTACCCCAAGATCCATGTCAGCACTGGAGAGGAATCCTCAGGTTCCGGCACTGACTCCACACAAGGCCTTAGGCCCCAGCATCGACGGGAGAGGAATCCCGAGAGGCCCCTGAGCAACTCGCATGGGGACTGGCCTTTCCTGAGGCAACCAGAGCGGGTCCCTGAGGTCCCCGTCGTAAGTCGAGAGCACCTGCCAGCAACTCGAGAAAATCCAGGAGGTTCTCCCTCCAGGCGAGATGAGGCCCATTTCCGCTGAGGCGTCTCGAGGCTAATCACACCTAACCTCTGGAACTTCCAAAGGGTCCTTCACACCCTTGCTGCAACTCAAGAAGTTCCCCGACATACCCGTCTCCACTCGAGAGGAAGCACGAGAGTTCCACCCCACATCCAGAGGAGCCCCGTTTCTGCCTCCTAGCTCGAGAGGAGGGATTCCTTTCCACTGCGTGGTCGGGAAAGAATTCCCGGCCTTCCCGGTCGCATCTCAAGAGGAGGCGCTCTCCACAGGAAAGGCGAGAGGAACTCCAGGGTCGTGCCACCATTCCAGAGTCCCCCAGATGTCTCAGTCCATTCCAGGGAAACCTGTTTTCCCTGCACTGTCCTCGACTTTCAAGCCGAGGATCGACTCACACCACGGTGGCACGTGGGACAGCCCTGTGGGAAAGCCTCGTGGGAAAGCCTCGTGGGAAAGCCCGAGGGAAAGCCTCGAGGGAAAGCCACAGATCCCTTGATCCACACGAAGGGAAGCACGACACTGCTGCTACAGCTCGGGAGGAAAGCGCACGTGCATGCCCCCACTCGAGACGAGGACTGACTCCCCTGGGGAGACTCCAGAAGTACCCCAAGATCCATGTCAGCACTGGAGAGGAATCCTCAGGTTCCGGCACTGACTCCACACAAGGTCTTATGCCCCAGCATCGACGGGAGAGGAAACCCGAGAGGCCCCCGAGCAACTCGCATGGGGACTGGCCTTTCCTGATGCAACCAGAGCGGGTTCCCTGTGGTCCCCGTCGTAAGTCGAGAGCACCTGTCGCAACTCGAGAAAATCCAGGAGGTTCTACCCTCCAGGCGAGATGAGGCTCATTTCCGCTGAGGTGTCTCGAGGCTAATCACACCTAACCTCTGGAAATTCCAACGGGTCCTTCACACCCTTGCTGCAACTCAAGAAGTTCCCCGACATACCCGTCTCCACTCGAGAGGAAGTACGCGAGTCCCGCCCACATCCAGAGGATCCCCATTTCCGCCTCCTAGCTCGAGAGGAGGGATCCTTTCCCTGCGTGGTCGGGAAACAATTCCCGGCGTTCCCGTCCCATCTCAAGAGGAGGCGCTCTCCACAGGAAAGGCGAGAGGAACTCCAGGGTCGTGCCACCATTCCGAGAGTCCCCCAGATGTCTCAGTCCATTCCAAGGAAACCTGTTTTCCCTGCACTGCCTCGACTTTCAAGCCGAGGATCGACACACACCACGGTGGCACGCAGGACAGCCCTGTGGGAAAGCCTCATGGGAAAGCCTGGTGGGAAATCCTCATGGGAAAGCCTCGAGGGAAAGCCACAGATCCCATGATCCACGCGAAGGGAAGCATGACACTACTGCTACAGCTCGGGAGGAAAGCGCACGTGCATGCCCCCACGCGAGACGAGGACTGACTCCCCTGGGGAGACTCCAGAAGTACCCCAAGATCCATGTCAGCACTGGAGAGGAATCCTCAGATTCCGGCACCGACTCCACACAAGATCTTATGCCCCAGCATCGAAGGGAGAGGAATCCCGAGAGGCCCCCGAGCAACTCGCATGGGGACTGGCCTTTACTGAAGCCTCGAGAGCAGGTCCCTGTGGTCCCCGTCGTAAGTCGAGAGCACCTGCCGCAACTCGAGAAAATCCAGGAGGTTTTCCTCTCCAGGCGAGATGAGGCCCATTTCCGCTGAGGCGTCTCGAGGCTAATCATATCTAACATCTGGAACTTCCAAAGGGTCCTTCACACCCTTGCTGCAACACAAGAAGTTCCCCGACATAGCCGTCTCCACTCGAGAGGAAGCACGAGAGTCACGCCCACATCCAGAGGAGCCCCGTTTCCGTCTCTTAGCTCGATAGGAGGGAACCTTTCCATGCGTGGTCGGGAAAGAATTCCCGGCATTCCCGTCGTATCTCAAGAGGAGGCGCTCTCCACAGGAAAGGCAAGAGGAACTCCAGGGTCGTGCCACCATTCCGAGAGTCCCCCAGATGTCTCTGTCCATTCCAGGGAAACCTGTTTCCCTGCACTACCTCGACTTTCAAGCCAAGGATCGACTCACACCACGGTGGCACATGGGACAGCACTGTGGGAAAGCCTCGTGGGAAAGCCTCGTGGGAAAGCCTCGTGGGAAAGCCTCGAGGGAAAGCCACAGATCCCTTGATCCACTCGACGGGAAGCACGACACTGCTGCTACAGCTCGGGAGGAAAGCGCACGTGCATGTCCCCACTCGAAACAAGGACTGACTCCCCTGGGGAGACTCCAGAAGTACCCCAAGATCCATGTCAGCACTGGAGAGGAATCCTCAGGTTCCGGCACTGACTCCACACAAGGTCTTAGGGCCCAGCATCGACGGGAGAGGAAACCCCAGTGGCCCCCGAGAGGCCCCCGAGCAACTCGCATGGGGATTGGCCTTTCCTGAGGCCACCAGAGCGGGTCGCTGAGGTCCCCGTCGAAAGTCGAGAGCACCTGCCGCAACTCGAGAAATTCCAGGAGGTTCTCCCCTCCAGGCGAGATGAGGCCCTTTTCCGCCGAGGCGTCTCGAGGCTAATCAGACCTAACCTCTGGAACTTCCAAAGGGTCCTTCACACTCTTGCTGCAACTCAAGAAGTTCCCTGACATACCCGTCTCCACTCGAGAGGAAGCACGAGAGTCCCGCCCACATCCAGAGGATCCCCGCTTCAGCCTCCTAGCTCGAGAGGAGGGATCCTTTCCCTGCGTGGTCGGGAAAGGATTCCCGGCGTTCCCGTCGCATCTCAAGAGGAGGCGCTCTCCACAGGAAAGGCGAGAGGAACTCCAGGGTCGTGCCACCATTCCCAGAGTCCCCCAGATATCTCCGTCCATTCCAGGGAAACCTGTTTTCCCTGCACTGCCTCGACTTTCAAGCCGAGGATCGACTCACACCACGGTGGCACGTGGGACTGCATTGTGGGAAAGCCTCGTGGGAAAGCCTCGTGGGAAAGCCTCGAGGGAAAGCCCCTGATCCCTTGATCCACGCGAAGGGAAGCGTGACACTGCTTCTAGAGCTCGGGAGGAGAGCGCACGTGCATGCCCCCACTCGAGACTAGGAACTGATTGTCCTGGGGAGACTCCAGAAGTACCCCCAGATCCATGTCAGCACTGGAGAGGAATCCTCAGGTTCCGGCACCGGCTCCACACAAGATCTTAGGCCCCGGGATCGACCGGAGAGGAATCCCGAGAGGCCCCCGAGAAACTCGCATGGGGAATGGCCTTTCCTGAGGCCACCAGTGCGGGTCCCTAAGGTCCCCGTCGTAAGTCGAGAGCACCTGCCGCAACTCGAGAAAATCCAGGAGGTTCTCCCCTCCAGGCGAGATGAGGCCCATTTCCCCTGAGGCGTCTCGAGGCTAATCACACCTAACCTCTGGAACTTCCAAAGGGACCTTCACACCCTTGCTGCAACTCAAGAAGTCCCGCAACATACCCGTCTCCACTCGAGAGGAAGCACGAGAATCCCGCCCACATCCAGAGGAGCCCCGTTTCCGCCTCCTAGTTCGAGAGGAGTGATCCTTTCCCTGCGTGGTCGGGAAAGAATTCCCGTCATTTCCGTCGCATCTCAAGAGGAGGCGCTCTCCACAGGAAAGGCGAGAGGAACTCCAGGGTCGTGCCACCATTCCCAGAGTCCCCCAGATGTCTCAGTCCATTCCAGGAAACCTGTTTTCCCTGCACTGCCTCGACTTTCAAGCCGAGGATCGACTCACACCACGGTGGCACGTGGGACAGCCCTGTGGGAAAGCCTCGTGGATTGCCTCGTGGGAAATCCTCGAGGGAAAGCTACAGATCCCTTGATCCACGCGAAGGGAAGCGTGACACTGCTGCTACAGCTCGAGAGGAAAGCGCATCGTGCATGGCCCCCACTCGAGACGAGGACTGACGCCCCTGGGGAGACTCCAGAAGTACCACAAGATCCATGTCAGGCACTGGAGAGGAATCCTCAGGTTCCGGCACGACTCCACACAAGGTCTTAGGACCCAGCATCGACAGGAGAGGAATCCCGAGAGGCCCCCGAGCAACTCGCATGGGGACTGGCCTTTCCTGAGGCCACCAGAGCGGGTCCCTGAGGTCCCCGTCGTAAGTCGAGAGCACCTGCCAGCAACTCGAGAAAATCCAGGAGGTTCTCCCCTCCAGGCGAGATGAGGCCCATTTCCGCTGAGGCGTCTCGAGGCTAATCACACCTAACCTCTGGAACTTCCAAAGGGTCCTTCACACCCTTGCTGCAACTCAAGAAGTTCCCCGACATACCCGTCTCCACTCGAGAGGAAGCACGAGAGTTCCAGCCCACATCCAGAGGAGCCCCGTTTCTGCCTCCTAGCTCGAGAGGAGGGATTCTTTCACTGCGTGGTCGGGAAAGAATTCCCGGCCTTCCCGTCGCATCTCAAGAGGAGGCGCTCTCCACAGGAAAGGCGAGAGGAACTCCAGGGTCGTGCCACCATTCCAAGAGTCCCCCAGATGATCTCAGTCCATTCCAGGGAAACCTGTTTTCCCTGCACTGTCCTCGACTTTCAAGCCGAGGATCGACTCACACCACGGTGGCACGTGGGACAGCCCTGTGGGAAAGCCTCGTGGGAAAGCCTCGTGGGAAAGCCTCGAGGGAAAGCCTCGAGGGAAAGCCACAGATCCCTTGATCCACACGAAGGGAAGCACGACACTGCTGCTACAGCTCGGGAGGAAAGCGCACGTGCATGCCCCCACTCGAGACGAGGACTGACTCCCCTGGGGAGACTCCAGAAGTACCCCAAGATCCATGTCAGCACTGGAGAGGAATCCTCAGGTTCCGGCACTGACTCCACACAAGGTCTTAGGCCCCGGCATCGACGGGAGAGGAATCCCGAGAGGCCCCCGAGCAACTCGCATGGGGACTGGCCTTTCCTGAGGCCACCAGAGCGGGTCCCTGAGGTCCCCGTCGTAAGTCGAGAGCACCTGCCGCAACTCGAGAAAATCCAGGAGGTTCTCCCCTCCAGGCGAGATGAGGCCCATTTCCGCTGAGGCGTCTCGAGGCTAATCACACCTAACCTCTGGAACTTCCAAAGGGTCCTTCACACCCTTGCTGCAACTCAAGAAGTTCCCCGACATACCCGTCTCCACTCGAGAGGAAGCACGAGAGTCCCGCCCACATCCAGAGGAGCCCCGTTTCCGCCTCCTAGCTCGAGAGGAGGGATCCTTTCCCTGCGTGGTCGGGAAAGAATTCCCGGCGTTCCCGTCGCATCTCAAGAGGAGGCGCTCTCCACAGGAAAGGCGAGAGGAACTCCAGGGTCGTGCCACCATTCCCAGAGTCCCCCAGATGTCTCAGTCCATTCCAGGGAAACCTGTTTTCCCTGCACTGCCTCGACTTTCAAGCCGAGGATCGACTCACACCACGGTGGCACGTGGGACAGCCTGTGGGAAAGCCTCGTGGGAAAGCCTCGTGGGAAAGCCTCGTGGGAAAGCCTCGAGGGAAAGCCACAGATCCCATGATCCACGCGAAGGGAAGCAGTGACACTGCTGCTACAGCTCGGGAGGAAAGCGCACGTGCATGCCCCCACTCGAGACGAGGACTGACTCCCCTGGGGAGACTCCAGAAGTACCCCAAGATCCATGTCAGCACTGGAGAGGAATCCTCAGGTTCCGGCACTGACTCCACACAAGGTCTTAGGCCCCAGCATCGACGGGAGAGGAATCCCGAGAGGCCCCGAGCAACTCGCATGGGGACTGGCCTTTCCTGAGGCCACCAGAGCGGGTCCCTGAGGTCCCCGTCGTAAGTCGAGAGCACCTGCCGCAACTCGAGAAAATCCAGGAGGTTTTCCTCTCCAGGCGAGATGAGGCCCATTTCCGCTGAGGCGTCTCGAGGCTAATCATATCTAACATCTGGAACTTCCAAAGGGTCCTTCACACCCTTGCTGCAACTCAAGAAGTTCCCCGACATACCCGTCTCCACTCGAGAGGAAGCACGAGAGTCACGCCCACATCCAGAGGAGCCCCGTTTCCGTCTCCTTAGCTCGATAGGAGGGAACCTTTCCATGCGTGGTCGGGAAAGAATTCCCGGCATTCCCGTCGCATCTCAAGAGGAGGCGCTCTCCACAGGAAAGGCAAGAGGAACTCCAGGGTCGTGCCACCATTCCCAGAGTCCCCCAGATGTCTCTGTCCATTCCAGGGAAACCTGTTTCCCTGCACTACCTCGACTTTCAAGCCAAGGATCGACTCACACCACGGTGGCACATGGGACAGCCCTGTGGGAAAGCCTCGTGGGAAAGCCTCGTGGGAAAGCCTCGTGGGAAAGCCTCGAGGGAAAGCCACAGATCCCTTGATCCACACGAAGGGAAGCACGACACTGCTGCTACAGCTCGGGAGGAAAGCGCACGTGCATGCCCCCACTCGAGACAAGGACTGACTCCCCTGGGGAGACTCCAGAAGTACCCCAAGATCCATGTCAGCACTGGAGAGGAATCCTCAGGTTCCGGCACTGACTCCACACAAGGTCTTAGGGCCCAGCATCGACGGGAGAGGAAACCCAGTGCCCCGAGAGGCCCCCGAGCAACTCGCATGGGGATTGGCCTTTCCTGAGGCCACCAGAGCGGGTCGCTGAGGTCCCCGTCGTAAAGTCGAGAGCACCTGCCGCAACTCGAGAAAATTCCAGGAGGTTCTCCCCTCCAGGCGAGATGAGGCCCATTTCCGCTGAGGCGTCTCGAGGCTAATCAGACCTAACCTCTGGAACTTCCAAAGGGTCCTTCACACCCTTGCTGCAACTCAAGAAGTTCCCCGACATACCCGTCTCCACTCGAGAGGAAGCACGAGAGTCCCGCCCACATCCAGAGGAGCCCCGTTTCCGCCTCCTAGCTCGAGAGGAGGGATCCTTTTTCTGCGTGGTCGGGAAAGAATTCCCGGCATTTCCCGTCGCATCTCAAGAGGAGGCGCTCTCCACAGGAAAGGCGAGAGGAACTCCAGGGTCGTGCCACCATTCCCAGAGTCCCCCAGATGTCTCAGTCCATTCCAGGGAAACCTGTTTTCCCTGCACTGCCTCGACTTTCAAGCCGAGGATCGACTCACACCACGGTGGCACGTGGGACAGCCCTGTGGGAAAGCCTCGTGGGAAAGCCTCGTGGGAAAGCCTCGTGGGAAAGCCTCGAGGGAAAGCCACAGATCCCTTGATCCACGCGAAGGGAAGCACGACACTGCTGCTACAGCTCGGGAGGAAAGCGCACGTGCATGCCCCCACTCGAGACGAGGACTGACTCCCCTGGGGAGACTCCAGAAGTACCCCAAGATCCATGTCAGCACTGGAGAGGAATCCTCAGGTTCCGGCACTGACTCCACACAAGGTCTTAGGCCCCAGCATCGACGGGAGAGGAATCCCGAGAGGCCCCCGAGCAACTCGCATGGGGACTGGCCTTTCCTGAGGCCACCAGAGCGGGTCCCTGAGGTCCCCGTCGTAAGTCGAGAGCACCTGCCGCAACTCGAGAAAATCCAGGAGGTTCTCCCCTCCAGGCGAGATGAGGCCCATTTCCGCTGAGGCGTCTCGAGGCTAATCACACCTAACCTCTGGAACTTCCAAAGGGTCCTTCACACCCTTGCTGCAACTCAAGAAGTTCCCCGACATACCCGTCTCCACTCGAGAGGAAGCACGAGAGTCCCGCCCACATCCAGAGGAGCCCCGTTTCTGCCTCCTAGCTCGAGAGGAGGGATCCTTTCCCTGCGTGGTCGGGAAAGAATTCCCGGCTTCCCGTCGCATCTCAAGAGGAGGCGCTCTCCACAGGAAAGGCGAGAGGAACTCCAGGGTCGTGCCACCATTCCCAGAGTCCCCCAGATGTCTCAGTCCATTCCAGGGAAACCTGTTTTCCCTGCACTGCCTCGACTTTCAAGCCGAGGATCGACTCACACCACGGTGGCACGTGGGACAGCCCTGTGGGAAAGCCTCGTGGGAAAGCCTCGTGGGAAAGCCTCGAGGGAAAGCCACAGATCCCTTGATCCACAGCGAAGGGAAGCACGACACTGCTGCTACAGCTCGGGAGGAAAGCGCACGTGCATGCCCCCACTCGAGACGAGGACTGACTCCCCTGGGGAGACTCCAGAAGTACCCCAAGATCCATGTCAGCACTGGAGAGGAATCCTCAGGTTCCGGCACTGACTCCACACAAGGTCTTAGGCCCCAGCATCGACGGGAGAGGAATCCCGAGAGGCCCCGAGCAACTCGCATGGGGACTGGCCTTTCCTGAGGCCACCAGAGCGGGTCCCTGAGGTCCCCGTAGTAAGTCGAGAGCACCTGCCGCAACTCGAGAAAATCCAGGACGTTCTCCCCTCCAGGCGAGATGAGGCCCATTTCCCCTGAGGCGTCTCGAGGCTAATCACACCTAACCTCTGGAACTTCCAAAGGGTCCTTCACACCCTTGCTGCAACTCAAGAAGTTCCCCGACATACCCGTCTCCACTCGAGAGGAAGCACGAGAGTCCGCCCACATCCAGAGGAGCCCCGTTTCTGGCTCCTAGCTCGAGAGGAGGGATCCTTTCCCTGCGTGGTCGGGAAAGAATTCCCGGCGTTCCCGTCGCATCTCAAGAGGAGGCGCTCTCCACAGGAAAGGCGAGAGGAACTCCAGGGTCGTGCCACCATTCCCAGAGTCCCCCAGATGTCTCAGTCCATTCCAGGGAAACCTGTTTTCCCTGCACTGCCTCGACTTTCAAGCCGAGGATCGACTCACACCACGGTGGCACGTGGGACAGCCCTGTGGGAAAGCCTCGTGGGAAAGCCTCGTGGGAAAGCCTCGAGGGAAAGCCACAGATCCCTTGATCCACAGCGAAGGGAAGCAGTGACACTGCTGCTACAGCTCGGGAGGAAAGCGCACGTGCATGCCCCCACTCGAGACGAGGACTGACTCCCCTGGGGAGACTCCAGAAGTACCCCAAGATCCATGTCAGCACTGGAGAGGAATCCTCAGGTTCCGGCACCGACTCCACACAAGGTCTTAGGCCCCGGCATCGACGGGAGAGGAATCCCGAGAGGCCCCGAGCAACTCGCATGGGGACTGGCCTTTCCTGAGGCCACCAGAGCGGGTCCCTGAGGTCCCCGTCGTAAGTCGAGAGCACCTGCCGCAACTCGAGAAAATCCAGGAGGTTCTCCCCTCCAGGCGAGATGAGGCCCATTTCCGCTGAGGCGTCTCGAGGCTAATCACACCTAACCTCTGGAACTTCCAAAGGGTCCTTCACACCCTTGCTGCAACTCAAGAAGTTCCCCGACATACCCGTCTCCACTCGAGAGGAAGCACGAGAGTCCCGCCCACATCCAGAGGAGCCCCGTTTCCGCCTCCTAGCTCGAGAGGAGGGATCCTTTCCCTGCGTGGTCGGGAAAGAATTCCCGGCGTTTCCCGTCGCATCTCAAGAGGAGGCGCTCTCCACAGGAAAGGCGAGAGGAACTCCAGGGTCGTGCCACCATTCCCAGAGTCCCCCAGATGTCTCAGTCCATTCCAGGGAAACCTGTTTTCCCTGCACTGCCTCGACTTTCAAGCCGAGGATCGACTCACACCACGGTGGCACGTGGGACAGCCCTGTGGGAAAGCCTCGTGGGAAAGCCTCGTGGGAAAGCCTCGTGGGAAAGCCTCGAGGGAAAGCCACAGATCCCTTGATCCACAGCGAAGGGAAGCACTGACACTGCTGCTACAGCTCGGGAGGAAAGCGCACGTGCATGCCCCCACTCGAGACGAGGACTGACTCCCCTGGGGAGACTCCAGAAGTACCCCAAGATCCATGTCAGCACTGGAGAGGAATCCTCAGGTTCCGGCACTGACTCCACACAAGGTCTTAGGCCCCAGCATCGACGGGAGAGGAATCCCGAGAGGCCCCGAGCAACTCGCATGGGGACTGGCCTTTCCTGAGGCCACCAGAGCGGGTCCCTGAGGTCCCCGTCGTAAGTCGAGAGCACCTGCCGCAACTCGAGAAAATCCAGGAGGTTCTCCCCTCCAGGCGAGATGAGGCCCATTTCCGCTGAGGCGTCTCGAGGCTAATCACACCTAACCATCTGGAACTTCCAAAGGGTCCTTCACACCCTTGCTGCAACTCAAGAAGTTCCCCGACATACCCGTCTCCACTCGAGAGGAAGCACGAGAGTCCCGCCCACATCCAGAGGAGCCCCGTTTCCGCCTCCTAGCTCGAGAGGAGGGATCCTTTCCCTGCGTGGTCGGGAAAGAATTCCCGGCATTCCCGTCGCATCTCAAGAGGAGGCGCTCTCCACAGGAAAGGCGAGAGGAACTCCAGGGTCGTGCCACCATTCCCAGAGTCCCCCAGATGTCTCAGTCCATTCCAGGGAAACCTGTTTTCCCTGCACTGCCTCGACTTTCAAGCCGAGGATCGACTCACACCACGGTGGCACGTGGGACAGCCCTGTGGGAAAGCCTCGTGGGAAAGCCTCGTGGGAAAGCCTCGTGGGAAAGCCTCGAGGGAAAGC
The DNA here is from genome assembly GCF_001704415.2 of Capra hircus. NCBI lineage: Eukaryota > Metazoa > Chordata > Mammalia > Artiodactyla > Bovidae > Capra > Capra hircus. The sequence goes on from NW_017189993.1 coordinate 11,491, forward strand.
CACAGATCCCTTGATCCACACGAAGGGAAGCACGACACTGCTGCTACAGCTCGGGAGGAAAGCGCACGTGCATGCCCCCACTCGAGACGAGGACTGACTCCCCTGGGGAGACTCCAGAAGTACCCCAAGATCCATGTCAGCACTGGAGAGGAATCCTCAGGTTCCGGCACTGACTCCACACAAGGTCTTAGGCCCCAGCATCGACGGGAGAGGAATCCCGAGAGGCCCCCGAGCAACTCGCATGGGGACTGGCCTTTCCTGAGGCCACCAGAGCGGGTCCCTGAGGTCCCCGTCGTAAGTCGAGAGCACCTGCCGCAACTCGAGAAAATCCAGGAGGTTCTCCCCTCCAGGCGAGATGAGGCCCATTTCCGCTGAGGCGTCTCGAGGCTAATCACACCTAACCTCTGGAACTTCCAAAGGGTCCTTCACACCCTTGCTGCAACTCAAGAAGTTCCCCGACATACCCGTCTCCACTCGAGAGGAAGCACGAGAGTCCCGCCCACATCCAGAGGAGCCCCGTTTCGCCTCCTAGCTCGAGAGGAGGGATCCTTTCCCTGCGTGGTCGGGAAAGAATTCCCGGCGTTCCCGTCGCATCTCAAGAGGAGGCGCTCTCCACAGGAAAGGCGAGAGGAACTCCAGGGTCGTGCCACCATTCCCAGAGTCCCCCAGATGTCTCAGTCCATTCCAGGGAAACCTGTTTTCCCTGCACTGCCTCGACTTTCAAGCCGAGGATCGACTCACACCACGGTGGCACGTGGGACAGCCCTGTGGGAAAGCCTCGTGGGAAAGCCTCGTGGGAAAGCCTCGAGGGAAAGCCACAGATCCCTTGATCCACGCGAAGGGAAGCGTGACACTGCTGCTACAGCTCGGGAGGAAAGCGCACGTGCATGCCCCCACTCGAGACGAGGACTGACTCCCTGGGGAGACTCCAGAAGTACCCCAAGATCCATGTCAGCACTGGAGAGGAATCCTCAGGTTCCGGCACTGACTCCACACAAGGTCTTAGGCCCCAGCATCGACGGGAGAGGAATCCCGAGAGGCCCCCGAGCAACTCGCATGGGGACTGGCCTTTCCTGAGGCCACCAGAGCGGGTCCCTGAGGTCCCCGTCGTAAGTCGAGAGCACCTGCCGCAACTCGAGAAAATCCAGGAGGTTCTCCCCTCCAGGCGAGATGAGGCCCATTTCCGCTGAGGCGTCTCGAGGCTAATCACACCTAACCTCTGGAACTTCCAAAGGGTCCTTCACACCCTTGCTGCAACTCAAGAAGTTCCCCGACATACCCGTCTCCACTCGAGAGGAAGCACGAGAGTCCCGCCCACATCCAGAGGAGCCCCGTTTCCTGCCTCCTAGCTCGAGAGGAGGGATCCTTTCCCTGCGTGGTCGGGAAAGAATTCCCGGCGTTCCCGTCGCATCTCAAGAGGAGGCGCTCTCCACAGGAAAGGCGAGAGGAACTCCAGGGTCGTGCCACCATTCCCAGAGTCCCCCAGATGTCTCAGTCCATTCCAGGGAAACCTGTTTTCCCTGCACTGCCTCGACTTTCAAGCCGAGGATCGACTCACACCACGGTGGCACGTGGGACAGCCCTGTGGGAAAGCCTCGTGGGAAAGCCTCGTGGGAAAGCCTCGAGGGAAAGCTCGAGGAAAGCCACAGATCCCTTGATCCACACGAAGGGAAGCACGACACTGCTGCTACAGCTCGGGAGGAAAGCGCACGTGCATGCCCCCACTCGAGACGAGGACTGACTCCCCTGGGGAGACTCCAGAAGTACCCCAAGATCCATGTCAGCACTGGAGAGGAATCCTCAGGTTCCGGCACTGACTCCACACAAGGTCTTAGGCCCCAGCATCGACGGGAGAGGAATCCCGAGAGGCCCCCGAGCAACTCGCATGGGGACTGGCCTTTCCTGAGGCCACCAGAGCGGGTCCCTGAGGTCCCCGTCGTAAGTCGAGAGCACCTGCCGCAACTCGAGAAAATCCAGGAGGTTCTCCCTCCAGGCGAGATGAGGCCCATTTCCGCTGAGGCGTCTCGAGGCTAATCACACCTAACCTCTGGAACTTCCAAAGGGTCCTTCACACCCTTGCTGCAACTCAAGAAGTTCCCCGACATACCCGTCTCCACTCGAGAGGAAGCACGAGAGTCCACGCCCACATCCAGAGGAGCCCCGTTTCCGCCTCCTAGCTCGAGAGGAGGGATCCTTTCCCTGCGTGGTCGGGAAAGAATTCCCGGCGTTCCCGTCGCATCTCAAGAGGAGGCGCTCTCCACAGGAAAGGCGAGAGGAACTCCAGGGTCGTGCCACCATTCCCAGAGTCCCCCAGATGTCTCAGTCCATTCCAGGGAAACCTGTTTTCCCTGCACTGCCTCGACTTTCAAGCCGAGGATCGACTCACACCACGGTGGCACGATGGGACAGCCCTGTGGGAAAGCCTCGTGGGAAAGCCTCGTGGGAAAGCCTCGTGGGAAAGCCTCGAGGGAAAGCCACAGATCCCTTGATCCACACGAAGGGAAGCACGACACTGCTGCTACAGCTCGGGAGGAAAGCGCACGTGCATGCCCCCACTCGAGACGAGGACTGACTCCCCTGGGGAGACTCCAGAAGTACCCCAAGATCCATGTCAGCACTGGAGAGGAATCCTCAGGTTCCGGCACTGACTCCACACAAGGTCTTAGGCCCCAGCATCGACGGGAGAGGAATCCCGAGAGGCCCCCGAGCAACTCGCATGGGGACTGGCCTTTCCTGAGGCCACCAGAGCGGGTCCCTGAGGTCCCCGTCGTAAGTCGAGAGCACCTGCCGCAACTCGAGAAAATCCAGGAGGTTCTCCCTCCAGGCGAGATGAGGCCCATTTCCGCTGAGGCGTCTCGAGGCTAATCACACCTAACCTCTGGAACTTCCAAAGGGTCCTTCACACCCTTGCTGCAACTCAAGAAGTTCCCCGACATACCCGTCTCCACTCGAGAGGAAGCACGAGAGTCCGCCCACATCCAGAGGAGCCCCGTTTCCGCCTCCTAGCTCGAGAGGAGGGATCCTTTCCCTGCGTGGTCGGGAAAGAATTCCCGGCGTTCCCGTCGCATCTCAAGAGGAGGCGCTCTCCACAGGAAAGGCGAGAGGAACTCCAGGGTCGTGCCACCATTCCCAGAGTCCCCCAGATGTCTCAGTCCATTCCAGGGAAACCTGTTTTCCCTGCACTGCCTCGACTTTCAAGCCGAGGATCGACTCACACCACGGTGGCACGTGGGACAGCCCTGTGGGAAAGCCTCGTGGGAAAGCCTCGTGGGAAAGCCTCGTGGGAAAGCCTCGAGGGAAAGCCACAGATCCCTTGATCCACGCGAAGGGAAGCAGCGACACTGCTGCTACAGCTCGGGAGGAAAGCGCACGTGCATGCCCCCACTCGAGACGAGGACTGACTCCCCTGGGGAGACTCCAGAAGTACCCCAAGATCCATGTCAGCACTGGAGAGGAATCCTCAGGTTCCGGCACTGACTCCACACAAGGTCTTAGGCCCCAGGCATCGACGGGAGAGGAAATCCCGAGAGGCCCCGAGCAACTCGCATGGGGACTGGCCTTTCCTGAGGCCACCAGAGCGGGTCCCTGAGGTCCCCGTCGTAAGTCGAGAGCACCTGCCGCAACTCGAGAAAATCCAGGAGGTTCTCCCCTCCAGGCGAGATGAGGCCCATTTCCGCTGAGGCGTCTCGAGGCTAATCACACCTAACCTCTGGAACTTCCAAAGGGTCCTTCACACCCTTGCTGCAACTCAAGAAGTTCCCCGACATACCCGTCTCCACTCGAGAGGAAGCACGAGAGTCCCGCCCACATCCAGAGGAGCCCCGTTTCCGCCTCCTAGCTCGAGAGGAGGGATCCTTTCCCTGCGTGGTCGGGAAAGAATTCCCGGCGTTCCCGTCGCATCTCAAGAGGAGGCGCTCTCCACAGGAAAGGCGAGAGGAACTCCAGGGTCGTGCCACCATTCCCAGAGTCCCCCAGATGTCTCAGTCCATTCCAGGGAAACCTGTTTTCCCTGCACTGCCTCGACTTTCAAGCCGAGGATCGACTCACACCACGGTGGCACGTGGGACAGCCCTGTGGGAAAGCCTCGTGGGAAAGCCTCGTGGGAAAGCCTCGAGGGAAAGCCACAGATCCCTTGATCCACGCGAAGGGAAGCGTGACACTGCTGCTACAGCTCGGGAGGAAAGCGCACGTGCATGCCCCCACTCGAGACGAGGACTGACTCCCCTGGGGAGACTCCAGAAGTACCCCAAGATCCATGTCAGCACTGGAGAGGAATCCTCAGGTTCCGGCACTGACTCCACACAAGGTCTTAGGCCCAGCATCGACGGGAGAGGAATCCCGAGAGGCCCCGAGCAACTCGCATGGGGACTGGCCTTTCCTGAGGCCACCAGAGCGGGTCCCTGAGGTCCCCGTCGTAAGTCGAGAGCACCTGCCGCAACTCGAGAAAATCCAGGAGGTTCTCCCCTCCAGGCGAGATGAGGCCCATTTCCGCTGAGGCGTCTCGAGGCTAATCACACCTAACCTCTGGAACTTCCAAAGGGTCCTTCACACCCTTGCTGCAACTCAAGAAGTTCCCCGACATACCCGTCTCCACTCGAGAGGAAGCACGAGAGTCCCGCCCACATCCAGAGGAGCCCCGTTTCCGCCTCCTAGCTCGAGAGGAGGGATCCTTTCCCTGCGTGGTCGGGAAAGAATTCCCGGCATTCCCGTCGCATCTCAAGAGGAGGCGCTCTCCACAGGAAAGGCGAGAGGAACTCCAGGGTCGTGCCACCATTCCCAGAGTCCCCCAGATGTCTCAGTCCATTCCAGGGAAACCTGTTTTCCCTGCACTGCCTCGACTTTCAAGCCGAGGATCGACTCACACCACGGTGGCACGTGGGACAGCCCTGTGGGAAAGCCTCGTGGGAAAGCCTCGTGGGAAAGCCTCGAGGGAAAGCCACAGATCCCTTGATCCACGCGAAGGGAAGCACGTGACACTGCTGCTACAGCTCGGGAGGAAAGCGCACGTGCATGCCCCCACTCGAGACGAGGACTGACTCCCCTGGGGAGACTCCAGAAGTACCCCAAGATCCATGTCAGCACTGGAGAGGAATCCTCAGGTTCCGGCACTGACTCCACACAAGGTCTTAGGCCCCAGCATCGACGGGAGAGGAATCCCGAGAGGCCCCGAGCAACTCGCATGGGGACTGGCCTTTCCTGAGGCCACCAGAGCGGGTCCCTGAGGTCCCCGTCGTAAGTCGAGAGCACCTGCCGCAACTCGAGAAAATCCAGGAGGTTCTCCCCTCCAGGCGAGATGAGGCCCATTTCCGCTGAGGCGTCTCGAGGCTAATCACACCTAACCTCTGGAACTTCCAAAGGGTCCTTCACACCCTTGCTGCAACTCAAGAAGTTCCCCGACATACCCGTCTCCACTCGAGAGGAAGCACGAGAGTCCCGACCCACATCCAGAGGAGCCCCGTTTCCGCCTCCTAGCTCGAGAGGAGGGATCCTTTCCCTGCGTGTTCGGGAAAGAATTCCCGGCGTTCCCGTCGCATCTCAAGAGGAGGCGCTCTCCACAGGAAAGGCGAGAGGAACTCCAGGGTCGTGCCACCATTCCAAGAGTCCCCCAGATGTCTCAGTCCATTCCAGGGAAACCTGTTTTCCCTGCACTGCCTCGACTTTCAAGCCGAGGATCGACTCACACCACGGTGGCACGTGGGACAGCCCTGTGGGAAAGCCTCGTGGGAAAGCCTCGTGGGAAAGCCTCGTGGGAAAGCCTCGAGGGAAAGCCCACAGATCCCTTGATCCACAGCGAAGGGAAGCACTGACACTGCTGCTACAGCTCGGGAGGAAAGCGCACGTGCATGCCCCACTCGAGACGAGGACTGACTCCCCTAGGGGAGACTCCAGAAGTACCCCAAGATCCATGTCAGCACTGGAGAGGAATCCTCAGGTTCCGGCACCGACTCCACACAAGATCTTAGGCCCCGCATCGAACGGGAGAGAGAATCCCGAGAGGCCCACCGAGCAACTCGCATGGGGACTGGCCTTTCCTGAGGCCACCAGAGTCGGGTCCCTGAGGTCCCCGTCGTAAGTCGAGAGCACCTGCCCCAACTCGAGAAAATCCAGGAGGTTCTCCCCATCCAGCGACAATGAGGCCCATTTTCCGCTGAGGCGTCTCGAGGCTAATCACACCTAACCATCTGGAACTTCCAAAGGGTCCTTCACACTCCTTGCTGCAACTCAAGAAGTTCCCCGACATACCCGTCTCCACTCGAGAGGAAGCACGAGAGTCCCGCCACATCCAGAGGAGCCCCGTTTCCAGCCTCCTAGCTCGAGAGGAGGGATCCTTTCCCTGCGTGGTGAGGAAAGGAATTCCCGGCATTCCGTCGCATCTCAAGAGGAGGCGCTCTCCACAGGAAAGGCGAGAGGAACTCCAGGGTCGTGCCACATTCCCAGAGTCCCCCAGATGTCTCAGTCCATTCCAGGGAAACCTGTTTTCCCTGCACTGCTCGACTTTCAAGCCAGGTCGACTCACACCACGGTGGCACGTGGACAGCGCCTGTGGGAAAGCCTCGGTGGGAAAGGCCTCGAGGGAAAGCCCCTGATCCTTGATCCATGCGAAGGGAAGCACGTGACACTGCTGCTACAGCTCGGGAGGAAAGCACAGTGAATGCCCCCACTCGAGACGAGGACTGACTCCCCTGGGAGACTCCAGAAGTACCCCAGATCCATGTCGGCACTGAGAGGAATCCTCAGTTCCGGCACCGTCTCCACACAGGGTCTTAGGCCGCAGCATCGGACGGGAGGAATCCCGAGAGGCCCCGAGCAACTCGCATAGGGGACTGGCTTTCCTGAGGCCACCAGTGCGGGCTCGAGGTCCCGTCGTAAGTCGAGAGCACTGCCGGCAACTCGAAAAATCCAGGAGGTTTCTCCCCTCCGGCGAGATGAGGCCCATTTCCCTGAGGCGTCTCGAGGCTAATCAACCTAACCTCTGGAACTCAAAGGGACCTCACACCCCCTTGCTGCACTCAAGAAGTTCCCGCAACATACCCGTCTCCACTCGAGAGGAAGCACGAGATCCCGCCACATCCAGAGGAGCCCCGTTTCCTCCTCCTTAGCTCGAGAGGAGTGGATCCTTTCCTGCGTGTCGGGAAAGAATTCGCGCGTTCATTTCGTCGCATCTCAAGAGGAGGCGCTTCCACAGGAAGGCGAGAGGAACTCCAGGGTTCGTTGCCACATTCCAGAGTCCCCAGATGTCTCAGTCTTCCAGCGAAACCTGTTTCCTGCACTGCCTCGACTTTCAAGCGAGGGATCGACTCATCACCACGGTGGCACGTGGGCAGCCCTGTGGGAAAGCCTCGTGGGAAGCTCGGATCTGGAAGCCTCGAGGGGCAAAGATCTCTCTTTTTCGGCAA
>NW_017189994.1:0-18846 GCF_001704415.2 Capra hircus
CGTCGGGAAAGATTTCCCGGTGTTCCCGTCACATCTCAAGATGGGGCGCTCTCCACAGGAAAGGCGAGAGGAACTCCAGGGTCGTGCCACCATTCCCAGAGTCCCCCAGATGTCTCAGTCCATTCCACGGAAGCTTGATTTCCCGCACTGCCTCGACTTTCAAGCCGAGGATCGACTGACACCACGGTGGCACGTGGGACATCACTGTGGGAAGCCTCGTGGGAAAGCCTGGTGGGAAAGCTCATGGGAAAGCCTCGTGGAAAGCTCGAGAAGCACTGATCCTAGGATACACGGGAAGGGAAGCGTGACACTGCTGCTACAGCTCGGAGGAAAGCGCACGTGCATGCCCCCACTCGAGACGAAAACTGACTCCCCTGGGGAGAATCCAGAAGTACCCCAAGATCCATGTCAGAACTGGAGAGGAATCCTCAGTTCCGACACCGACTCCACACAAGGTCTTAGGCCCGGCATCGATGGGAGAGGAATCCTGAGAGGGCCGAGCAAAATCGCATGGGGACTGGCCTTTCCTGAGGCCACCAGAGCGGGTCCCTGAGGTCCCCGTCGTAATTCGAAGCACCTGCCTGAACTGAGAAAATCCAGGAGGTTCTCCCTTCTTGGCGAGATGAGGCCCATTTCCACTGAGTCTCAAGGCTAATCACACCTAACCTCTGGAACTTCCAAAGCGTCCTTCACACCCTTTCTGCAATCAAGAAGATCCCGACATACCAGTCTCCACTCGAGAGGAAGCACGAGAGTCCCGCCCACATCCAGAGGAGTCCCGTTTCCGACTCCTAGCTCGAGAGGAGGGATCCTTTCCCTGCGTGGTCGGGAAAGAATTCCCGGCGTTCCCGTCGCATCTCAAGAGGGGCGCTCTCCACAGAAAGGCGAGAGGAACTCCAGGGTCGTGCCACCATTCCCAGTCCCACAGATGTCTCATCATTCCACGGAAACCTGTTTTCCCTGCACTGCCTCGACTTTCAAGAAGAGATCGACTCACACCACGGTGGCACGTGGGACAGCCCTGTGGGAAAGCTCGTGGAAAGCCTCGTGAAAGCCTCGTGAGGAAGCCTCGAGGAAAGCCACTGATCCCTTGATCCACGCGAGGGAGCATGACACTGCTGCTACAGCTCGGGAAGAAAGCGCACGTGCATGCCCCCACTCGAGACGAGGACTGACTCCCCTGGGGAGGCTCCAGAAGTACCCAAGATCCATGTCAGCACTGGAGAGGAATCCTCAGGTTCCGGCACCGACTCCACCACAAGGTCTTAGGCCCCGGCATCGACGGGAGAGGAATCCCGAGAGCCCCGAGCAACTCGCATGGGACTGGCCTTCCTGAGGCCACCAGATAGCGGTCCCTGAGTTCCCGTCGTAAGTCGAAGCACCTGCCGCAACTCGAGAAAATCCGGAGGTTCTCCCTCGCAGGCGAGGTGAGGCTCTTTCTGCTGAGCCGTCTCGAGGCTAATCACACCTACCTCTGGAACTTCAAAGGGTCCTTCACACCCTTGCTGCAACTCAAGAAGTTCCCGATATACCCGTCTCCACTCGAGAGGAAGCACGAGAGTCCCGCCCACATCCAGAGGAGCCCCGTTACCGCCTCCTAGCTCGAGAGGTGGTATCCTTTCCCTGCAGGTCGGGAAAGAATTCCCGGCGTTCCAGTTGCATCTCAAGAGGAGGCGCTGCTCCACCTGAAAGGCGAGAGGGACTCCAGGGTCGTGCCACCATTTCCAGAGTCCCCCAGATGTCTCAGTCCATTCCAGGGAAACCTGTTTTCCCTGGCACTGCCTCGACTTTCAAGCCGAGGATCGAATCACACCACGGTGGCACGTGGACAGCCCTGTGGAAGCTCTGGAAAGCCTCGTGGGAAAGCCTCAGAGGGAAAGCCACATATCCTTGATCCACGGGAAGGGAAGCGTGACACTGCTGCTACAGCTCGGAGGAAGCACACGTGCATGCCCCACTCGAGACGAGGACTGACTCCCCTGGGGGATTCCAGAAGTACCCCAAGATCCATGTCAGCACTGGAGAGGAATCCTCAGTTTCCGGCACCGACACCGCACAAGGTCTTAGGCCCCGGCATCGACGGAGAGGAATCCGAAAGGCCCCGAGCAACTCGCATGGGGACTGGCCTTTCCTGAGGCCACCAGAGCGGGTCCCTGAGGACCCCGTCGTAAGTCGAGAGAGCCTGCCGCAACTCGAGAAAATCCAGGAGTTCTCCCCTTCAGGCGAGATGATGCGCCATTTCTGCTGAGCGTCTCGAGGCTAATCACACCTAACCTCTGGAAGTTCCAAAGGGTCCTTCACACCCTTTCTGCAACTCAAAAAGTTCCCCGACATACCCGTTCCACTCGAGAGGAAGCACGAGAGTCCGCCCACATCCAGAGGAGCCCCGTTTCCGCCTCCTAGCTCGAGAGGAGGGATCCTTTCCCTGCGTGTCGGGAAAGAATTTCCCGGCGTTCCCGTCGCATCTCAAGAGCGGCGCTCTCCACAGGAAAGGCGAGAGGAACTCCAGGGTCGTGCCACCATTCCAGAGTCCCCCAGATGTCTCAGTCCATTCAGGGAAACTGTTTTCCCTGCACTGCCTCGACTTTCAAGCCGAGGATCGACTCACACCACGGTGGCACGTGGGACAGCCTGTGGGAAAGCCCGTGGACCTGGGAAAGCCTCTGAGGAAAGCCTCGAGGAAAGCCACAGATCCATGATCACGCGAAGGGAAGCGTGACACTGCTGCTACAGCTCGGGAGGAAAGCGCACGTGCATGCCGCCACTCGAGACGAGGACTGACTCCCTGGGGAGATCCAGAAGCACCTCAAGATCCATGTCAGCACTGGAGAGAAATCCTCAGGTTCGGCAACCGGCTCCACACAGATCTTAGGCCCGCATCGACGGGAGAGGAATCCGAGAGGCCCGAGCAACTCGCATGGGGACTGGCCTTTCCTGAGCGCAACCAGAGCGGGTCCTGAGGTCCCCGTCGTAAGTTCGAGAGCACCTGCGCAACTCGAGAAAATCCAGGAGGTTCTCCCCTGCAGGCGAGATGAGGCCCATTTCCGCTGAGCGTCTCAAGCTAATCACACTAACCTCTGGAACTTCCAAAGGTCCTTCACACCTTCCTGCAACTCAAGAAGTTCCCGACATACCCGTCTCCACTCGAGAGGAAGCACGAGAGTCCCGCCCACATCCAGAGGAGCCCCGTTTCCGCCTCCTAGCTCGAGGGAGGGATCCTTTCCCTGCGTGTCGGGAAAGAATTCCGGCGTTCCGTCGCATCTCAAGAGGAGGGCTCTACACAGGAAAGGCGAGAGGAACTCCAGGGTCGTGCCACCATTCCCAGAGTCCGCCAGATGTCTCAGTCCATTCCAGGAAACCTGTTTTCCCTGCACTGCCTCGACTTTCAAGCCGAGGATCGACTCACACCACGTGGCACGTGGGACAGCCTGGGAAAGCTCGTGGGAAAGCCTCGTGGAAAGCCTGCGAGGGAAAGCCACAGATCCCTTGATCCACGCGAAGGGAAGCATGACACTGCTGCTACAGCTCGGGAGAAAGCGCACGTGCATGGCCCCACTCGAGACGAGGACTGACTCCCCTGGGGAGACTCCAGAAGTACCCCAAATCCATGTCAGCACTGGAGAGGAATCTCAGGTTCCGCACCGACTCCACACAAGGTCTTAGGCCCCGGCATCGACTGGGAGAGGAATCCCGAGAGGCCCCCGAGCAATTCGCATGGGGACTGGCCTTTCCTGAGCCACCAGAGCGGGTCCCTGAGGTCCCCGTCGTAAGTCGAGAGCACCTGCCACAACTCGAGAAAATCCAGGAGGTTCTCCCTCCAGGAGAGATGAGGCCCATTTCGCTGAGGCGTCTAAGGCTAATCACACCTAATATCTGGAACTTCCAAAGGGTCCTTCACACCCTTGCTGCAACTCAAGAAGTTCCCCGACATTACCCGTCTCCACTCGAGAGGAAGCACGAGAGTCCCGCCCACATCCAGAGGAGCCCGTTCCGCTCCTAGCTCGAGAGGAGGGATCCTTTCCCTGCGTGTTCGGGAAAGAATTCCGGCGTTCCGTTCGCATCTCAAGAGGAGGCGCTCTCACAGGAAAGGCGAGAGGAACTCCAGGGTCGTGCACCATTCCAGAGTCCCCCAGATGTCTCAGTCATTCCAGGGAAACCTGTTTTCCCTGCACTGCCTCGACTTTCAAGCGAGGATCGACTCACACCAGGTGGCCGTGGACAGCCTGTGGGAGAGCTGTGGAAAGCCTCGTGGGAAAGCCTCGAGGGAAAGCCACAGATCCCTTGATCCACGCGAAGGAAGCGTGACACTGCTGCTACAGCTCGGAGGAAAGCGCAGTGCATGCCCCACTCGAGACGGGACGACTCCCTGGGGAGACTCCAGAAGTACCCCAAGATCCATGTCAGCATGGAGAGGAATCCTCAGGTTCCGCACCGACTCCACACAAGGTCTTAGGCCCCGCATCGACGGGAGAGGAATCCCGAGAGGCCCCGAGCAACTCGCATGGGACTGGCCTTTCCTGAGGCCACCAGACGGGTCCCTGAGGTCCCCGTCGTAAGTCGAGAGCACCTGCCGCAACTCGAGAAAATCCAGGAGGTTCTCCCCTCCAGGCGAGATGAGGCCCATTTCCGCTGAGGCGTCTCGAGGCTAATCACACCTAACCTCTGGAACTTCCAAAGGGTCCTTCACACCCTTGCTGCAACTCAAGAAGTTCCCCGACATACCCGTCTCCACTCAGAGGAACCGAGAGTCCGCCCATATCCAGAGGGCCCCGTTTCCGCCTCCAACTCGAGAGGAGGATCCTTTCCCTGCGTGGTCGCGGGAAAGTATTCCTGGCGTTCCCGTCGCATCTCAAGAGAGGGCGCTCTCCACAGGAAAGGCGAGAGGAACTCCAGGTCATGCCACCATTCCCAGAGTCCCCCAGATGTCTCAGTCCATTCCAGGGAAACTTGTTTTCCCTGCACTGCCTCGAATTTCAAGCCGAGGATCGACTCACACACCGGTGGCACGTGGGACAAGCCCTGTGGGAAAGCCTCGTGGGAAAGCCCTCGTGGGAAAAGCCTCGAGGGAAAGCCACAGATCCCTTGATCCACGCTAAGGGAAGAGTGACACTGCTGCTACAGCTCGGGAGGAAAGCGCACGTGCATGCCCCCACTCGAGACGTGGACTGACTCCCCTGGGGAGACTCCAGAAGTACCCCAAGATCCATGTCAGCACTGGAGAGGAATCCTCCAGGTTCCGGCACCCGACTCCACACAAGCTCTTAGGCCCCGGCATCGACGGGAGAGGAATGCCGAGAGGCCCCGAGCAACTCGCATGGGGACTGGCCTTTCCTGAGGCACCACAGCGGGTCCCTGAGGTCCCCGTCGTAAAGTCGAGAGCACCTGCCGCAACTCGAGAAAATCCAGGAGGTTCTCCCCTCCAGGCGAGATGGAGACCCATTTCCGCTGAGGAGTCTCGAGGCTAATCACACCTAACCTCTGGAACTTCCAAAGGGTCCTTCACACCCTTGCTGCAACTCAAGAAGTTCCCGACATACCCGTCTCCACTCGAGAGGAAGCAGAGAGTCCCGCCCACAACCAGAGGAGCCCCGTTTCCACCTTCCTAGCCCAGGAGAGGGATCCTTTCCCTGCGTGTTCGGGAAAGAATTCCCGGCGTTCCCGTCGCATTTCAAGAGGAGGCGCTCTCCACAGGAAAGGCGAGAGGAACTCCAGGGTCGTGCCACCATTCCCAGAGTCCCCCAGATGTCTCAGTCCATTCCAGGGAAACCTGTTTTCCCTGCACTGCCTCGAATTTCAAGCCGAGGATCGACTCACACCACGGTGGACACGTGGGACAGCCCTGTGGGAAAGCCTCGTTGGAAAGCTCGTGGGAAAGCCTCGAGGGAAAGACACAAATCCCTTGATCCTCGCGAAGGGAAGCGTGACACTGCTGCTAAAGCTCGGGAGGAAATCGCACGAACATGGCCCCACTCGAGACGAGGACTGACTCCCCTGGGGAGACTCCAGAAGTACCCCAAGATCCATGTCAGCACTGGAGAGGAATGCTCAGGTTCCGGCACCGACTCCACACAAGGTCTTAGACCCCGGAATCTACGGGAGAGGAATCCCGAGAGGCCCCAGAGCAATTCGCATGGGGACTGGCCTTTCCTGAGGCCACCAGAGCGGGTCCCTGAGGTCCCCGTCGTAAGTCGAGAGCACCTGCCGCAACTCGAGAAAATTCAGGAGGTTCTCCAATTCAGGCGAGATGAGGCCCATTTCAGCTGAGGCAACAAGGGGGTAATCACCCTTAAACTCTGGAACTTCCAAAGGGTCCTTCACACCCTTGCTGCAACTCAAGAAGTTCCCCGACATACCCGTCTCCACTCAAGAGGAACCCGAGGGTCCCGCCCATATCCAGAGTGACCCCGTTTCCGCCTGCTAGCTCTAGAGGAGGGATCCTTTCCCTGCGTGGTCGGGAAAGTATTCCTAGCGTTCCCGTCTCATCTCAAGAGTAGGCGCTCTCCACAGGAAAGGCGAGAGGAACTCCAGTATAAGGCCCCATTCCCAGAGTCCCCCAGATGTCTCAGTCCATTCCAGGGAAACCTGTTTTCGCTGCACTGCCTCGAATTTCAAGCCGAGGATCGACTAACACCGCGATGGCACGTTGGACAGCCCTGTGGGAAAGCCTCGTGGGAAAGCCTCGTGGGAAAGCCTCGAGGGAAAGCCACAGATCCCTTGATCCACCCGTAGGGAAGAGTGACACTGCTGCTACAGCTCGGGAGGAAAGCGCACGTGCATGCCCCCACTCGAGTAGAGGACTGACTGCCCTGGGGAGACTCCAGGAGTACCCAAGATCCATGTCGGCACTGGAGAGGAATCCTCAGGTTCTGGCACTGAGCCCACACAAGGTCTTAGGCCCCAGCATTGACGGGAGAGGAATCCCAAGAGGCCCCAGAGCAACTAGCATGGGGACTGGCCTTTCCTGAGGCCACCAGAGCGGGTCCCTGAGGTCCCCGTCGTAGGTCGAGAGCACCTGCCGCAACTCGAGAAAATCCAGGAGGTTCTCCCCTCCAGGCGATCTGAGGCCCATTTCCGCTGAGGTATCTCGAGGCTAATCACACCTTATCTCTGGAAATTCCAAAGGGTCCTTCACACCCTTGCTGCAACTCAAGAAATACCCCGACATACCCGTCTCCACTGGAGAGGAAGCACGAGAGTCCCGCCCACATCCAGAGGAGCCCTGTTTCCACCTCATAGCTCGAGAGGATTGATCCTTTCCCTGGTGTTCGGGAAAGAATTCCCGGCGTTCCCAACGCATCTCAAGAGGAGGCGCTCTCCACAGGAAAGGCGAGAAGAACTAAAGGATCAGGCCCCTTTCCCAGAGTCCCACAGATGTCTCAGTCCATTCCAGGGAAACCTGTTTTCCCTGCACTGCCTCGACTTTCAAGCCGAGGATCGACTCACAGCACGGTGGCACCTGGGACAGCCCTGTGGGAAAGCCTCGTGGGAAAGCCTCGTGGGAAATCCTCGAGGGAATGCCACAGATCCCTTGTTCCTCGTGAATGGAAGTGTGACACTGCTACTACAGCTGGGGAGGAAAGCGCACGTGCATGCCCCCACTCGAGACGAGGACTGACTCCCCTGGGGAGACTCCAGAAGTACCCCAAGATACATGTCAGCACTGGAGAGGAAACCTCAGGTTCTGGCACCGACTCCACAAAGGCCTTAGGCCCCGATATTGACGGGAGAGGAATCCCAAGAGGCCCCAGAGCAACTAGCATGGGGACTGGCCTTTCCTGAGGCCACCAGAGCGGGTCCCTGAGGTCCCCGTCGTAAGCCCAGAGCACCTGCCGCAACTCGAGAAAATCCAGGAGGTTCTCCCCTCTAGGCGAGATGAGGCCCATTTCTGCTGAGGCGTCTCCAGGATATTCACCTAACCTCTGGAACTTGCAAAGGGTTCTTCACACCCTTGCTGCAACTCAAGAAGTTCCCCGACATACACGTCTCCACTCGAGAGGAAGCACGAGAGTCCCGCCCACACCCAGAGGAGCCCCGTTTCCGCCTGCTAGCTCGAGAGGAGGGATCCTTTCGCTTCGTGGTCTGGAAAAAATTCCCGGCGTTCCCGTCCCATCTCAAGAGGAGGCACTATCTACAAGAAAGGCGATAGGAACTCCAGGGTCGTGCCACATTCCCAGAGTCCCTCAGATGTCTCAGTCCATTCCAGGGAAACCTGTTTTCCCTGCACTGCCGTCGACTTTCAAGCCGAGGATCGACTGACACAACCACGGTGGCACGTGGAGACAGCCTTGGGAAAGCCTCGTGGAATGCCTCCTGGGAAAGCCTCGAGGGAAAGGCACAGATCCCTTGACCCATGCGAAGGAGAAGCGTGACACTGCTGCTACAGCTCGGGAGGAAAGCGCACGTGCATGCCCCACTCGAGACGAGGACTGACTCCCCTGGGGAGACTCCAGGAAGTACCCCAAGATCCATGACAGCACTGGAGAGGAATCCTCAGGTTCCGGCACCGACTCCACACAAGGTCTTAGGCCCCGGTATCTACGGGAGAGGAATCCCAGCGGCCCCAGAGCAACTCGCATGGGGACTGGGCCTTTCATGAGGCCACCAGAGCGGGTCCCTGAGGTCCCCATCGTAAGACGAGAGCACCTGCCGCACCTCGAGAAAATCCACGAGGTTCTCCCCTCCAGGCGAGATGAGGCCCATTTCCACTGAGGCAACTAGGGGGTAATCACACTTTAACTCTGGAACTTCCAAAGGGGTCCTTCACACCCTTGCTGCAACTCAAGAAGTTCCCCGACATACCCGTCTCCACTCAAGAGGAATCCGAGAGTCCCGCCCACATCCAGAGGAGCCCCGTTTCCGCCTCTTAGCTCGAGAGGAGGGATCCTTTCCCTGCGTGGTCGGGAAAGAATTCCCGGCGTTCCCGTCGCATCTCAAGTGGAGGCGCTCTCCACAGGAAAGGCGAGAGGAACTCCAGGGTCGTGCCACATTCCCAGAGTCCCCCCAGATGTCTCAGTCCATTCCAGGGAAACCTGTATTCCCTGCACTGCCTCGACTTTCAAGCCGAGGATCGACTCACAACACAGTGGCACGTGGGACAGCCCTGTGTTAAAGCCTCGTGGGAAAGCCGCGAGGGAAAGCCACAGATCCCTGGATCCACGCGAAGAGAAGCGTGAAACTGCTGCTACAGCTCGGGGAGGAAAGCGCACGTGCATGGCCCCACTCGAGATGAGGACTGACTCCCTAGGGAGACTCCAGAAGTGCCCCAAGATCCATGTCAGCACTGGAGAGGAATGCTCAGGTTCCGGCACCGACTCCACACAAGGTCTTAGACCCCTGAATCTACGGGAGAGGAATCCGGAGAGGCCCCCGAGCAACGCCCATGGGGACTCTCCTTTCCTGAGGCCACCAGAGCGGGTCCCTGAGGTCCCCGTCGTAAGTCGAGAGCACCTGCCGCAACTCGAGAAAATCCAGGAGGTTCTCCCCTCCAGGCGAGATGCGGACCATTTCCGCTGAGGCGTCTCGAGGCTAATCACACCTAACCTCTGGAACTTCCAAAGGGTCCTTCACACCCTTGCTTCAACTCAAGAAGTTCCCCGACATACCCGTCTCCACTCAAGAGGAACCCGAGAGTCCCGCCCATATCCAGAGTGGCCCCGTTTCCGCCTGCCTAGCTCGAGAGGAGGGATCCTTTCCCTGCGTGGTCGGGAAAGAGTTCCTATCGTTCCCGTCTCATCTCAAGAGGAGGCGCTCTCCACAGGAAAGGCGAGAGGAACTCCAGGATCAGGCCCCATTTACAGAATCCCCCAGATGTCTCAGTCCATTCCAGGGAAACCTGGTTTCCCTGACACAGCCTCGACTTTCAAGCCGAGGATCGACTCACACCACAGTGGCACGTGGACAGCCCTGTGGGAAAGCCTCGTGGGAAAGCCTTGTGGGAAAGCCTCGAGGGAAGCACCTGATCCCTTGATCCACGCGAAGGGAAGCGTGACACTGCTGCTACAGCTGGGGAGGAAAGCGCACGTGCATGCCCCCACTCCAGACGAGGACTGACTCCCCTCGGGAGACTCCATAAGTACCCCAAGATCCATGTCAGCACTGGAGAGGAATCCTCAGGTTCCAGGCACCGACTCCACACAAGGTCTTATGCCGGGGTCCAGCCCGGTGGATCAAGGAATTCGAAGGGTGGACGGCGTTGGCGTGGAAAGACTTGTTTATTTATTAATGTAAGATTAGATTAGGAAACTATAGTGTAGTAAGAAGATTAAGTGGAGGAGGAGGGCTGAATAGCCTTGGTTTACGCGGACGGCCAATAAAATTCCAGACAAGGAATTTGCCAGCACCTACGTTGGGCCACCGGCGCCCGCTTGAATATCTAAGGGTGTCTCGCCTTAAGCTCCCTTTCGTGCGGGTCTTAAGCAGCCAGGGCAAGTAAGTAGACCTGGCGAGCCTCCCGCACTCCAAGTGGAGATTCAGCCTGAAGTTATAGTAAAGAGCAGAGAGAAGGAAAGGTAGAGAAGAAGAAAGAGCGAGAAAGACACGGGGGGAGCCAGAGTCCCAAGAAACCAGGCTGAGAGACTAGTTCGAGAAGCTGGTCCGAGAAACTGGCCCCCGGCCCCTGGCCTCCTCCTTTATTGTTCAGAAGGTCTTTTATACTTTTGATAATACATGGAGATCAATGGATAACCCAAAATTATGTAGTGTTCGCAACCCAGATTCTTTCTGTATATCATTTTGTATACAAAAGGTCTCAGGTGATTTACATTATCTTCTGGCCAAGAGGCTTGTTAACACTTTTTGGCTCTCTTCCTTAATGAATGTTAATTTTGTTTCCCCTGAAGTGTTTTTCTTTAATCTGGCATCTCCTTAAAGCATTAAAGTTACATCTCTATAGAACAAAGGTGCAGTGGGTTATAAGAAAGAAGGTGCTTAACTCAAAGATCTAATGTGGCTAATACCAGGTCTACTACTTGTTTTTCACATACCATCTATATATAAAAATAAAGGATATGAAAATTTGGCAGCAAGCATTGACCCCAAAAATGAAACTTTTAATCAGTCCTATTCTAAAGATTCTGACTCCTCGGAAGCTCCTGCATTCCTAGGATGTTTTAAGCTTCCTGTGCCTCCTGCGGTCAGGAGGCCTCAAACAATCACAAAGCGCAGCTGTACGAGTCCTACAGGAAGGCTAGAAAGCCAGTCAGAGGGTTTTTGGATTGAAACACTCTTTCAAATGCCAGAAGACTAAAGCCCTGAATTGACTTTTCCAGAAAAAGGTCAGAAGAGTGAAAAAGCAGAGCACAAAAACTGGCAGATTTTTGTTGGGGTACATGCTTAAAAATTTCCAGAAGGGTCCCTGAAGTCTGAGCACGCCTTGCGTATGTCAGCTTCCTTCCTCATAACCTTGTCACGGGCGGGCTTCCTCACACTGGCTCCCAGCAGCCTTAGGCCCCGGCATCGACGGGAGAGGAATCCCGAGAGGCCCCCGAGTAACTCGCATGCGGACTGACCTTTCCTGAGGCCACCAGAGTGGGTCCCTTAGGTCCCCGTCATAAGTCGAGATCACCTGCTGCAACTCTGAGAAAATCCAGGAGGTTCTCCCCTCCAGGCGAGGAATGAGGCCCATTTCCGCTGAGGCGTCTCGGAGGCTAATCACACCTAACCTCTGGAAACTTCCAAAGGGTCCTTCACAACCTTGCTGCAACTCAAGAAGTTCCCCGACATACCCGTCTCCACTCGAGAGGAAGCACGAGAGTCCCGCCCACATCCAGAGGAGCTCCGTTTCCGGCTCGTAGCTCGAGAGGACGGATCCTTTCCCTGCTTGGTCGGGAAAGAATTCCCGGCATTCCCATCGCATCTCAAGAGGAGGCGCTCTCCAAAGGAAAGGGAGAGGAACTGCAGGGTCGTGCCACCATTCCAAGACTCCCCCAGATATCTCAGTCCGTTCCACAGGAACCTGTTTTCCCTGCACTGCCCTCGGCTTTCAGCCGAGGATCGACTCACACCACCGTGACACGTGGGACAGCCCTGTGGGAAAGCCTCGTGGGAAAGACTCGAGGGAAAGCCACAGATCCCTTGCGTCCCACGCAAGGGGGAAGCCGTGACACTGCCTGCTACAGCATGGGAGGAAAGGGCACGCTCATGCCCCCACTGCGAGACGAGGCCTGACTCCCTTTGTGGAGACTCCAGAAGTACCCCAAAATCCATGTCAGCCACTGGAGAGGAATCCTCAGCTTCCCGGCCCGCCGACTCCACACAAGGTCTTAGGGCCCCCGGCATCGACGGGGAGAGGAATCACGAGAGGCCCCCCTAGCAACACGCCATTGATAACTGCGCCTTTCCTGCCGGCCGCCCAGAGCGGGTCCCTGAATCCCCGTCGTAACTCGAGAGCACCTGCTGAAACTCGGGAATATCCAGGAGCCTCTCCATTCCAGGCGACATGAGGCCCATTTCCGCTGAGGCATCTCGAGACTAACCACACCTAACCTCTGGAACTTCCAATGGGTCCTTCACACCCTTGCTGCAACTCAAGAAGTTCCCCGACATACCCGTTCCTCTTCACGTTCTGCCATAATGGTGGTGTCATCTGCATATCTAAGTTGATTGATATTTCTACCGGCAATCTTGATTCCAGCTTATGTATCTTCCATCCCAGCATTTTTCATGATGTACTCTGCATAGAAGTTAAATAAACAGGGTGACAATATACAGCCTTGACATACTCCTTTTCCTTTTTGGAACCAGTCTGTTGTTCCATGTCCTGCTCTAACTGTTGCTTCCTGACCTTCATCCAGATTTCTCAAGAGGCAGGTTAGGTGGTCTGGTATTCCCATCTCTTTCAGAATTGTGGCTAAAACAACAGTATAAGGACCTTTCCGATGTCAGGCCAAGGAATTGTGTTTCCAGTCATTGAGCCACACCTGATCACTGAGCACAAATTCATGAATCTCTTCCTCAAGGGGGAATGATATTCTTTTTTATACAAACTTAGTTACCTGATTTATTACCTTACCTAATTGTTCCATCTGCTGTGAAATCCCACCCCCTTACTTGTGGCAAATCTGCTAACACCTGCCTCACTGTGGGAGGGGGTCTCCCATAGAAAATTTCATAAGGACAACAACTGTGGGAACGTGCGGTTACCCGTAATATGAGTAAGTCTGCCGGAAGCAAGCCCATCCACGTACAGTCAGTCTCTATGATCCATTTTGAAAGTGTCTCTTCAAGAGTTTGGTTGTTTCTTTCCACCATTCCAGAACACTGGGGCCTATATGCTGTATGTAATTTCCACTGATATTTAGAGCTTCACATACCTGTTAATTAACGCGGCTACAAAGACAGGGCCATTGTCGGATTCTATACTGGTTGGAAACCCAAGTCTGGGAATTATTTCTCAAATCAGCGAGCTACTTCATTTTCTTTTTCAGATCAGGTAGGGAAGGCCTCTGCCCAACCGGAGAAGGTACCTACTATTCTAGTAAGTCATGATAACAGGTGACTGCCTTTGCTTCCCCGAAGGACACTCGCTTTCCCTGCATCCTGAGAACTCCACGTCTCAGCCAGTTGGAAAAGCGCTTCTTGGAGGTCATTATTCAGGGGCAACTTCCCCTGGAGCCCGGGGCCATAGGGAGCGGCTCCACACTCCCAGGGAAAGGCAGAGCCACAGCCACACATCTGTCCCATCCCCTTTGCTCTGTAGGAGAGCTCTAGTGAGCCTAGGTCTGTCAGGAAAATTCTTGGCTCCTATGGGGACACATTCTATGCGTGAAACTGCATCCAGGACCTAGGGGCCACAGGGCGCCTGTTTCTCTCGGGGGCGGAGGGGTGGGGGGCCTGAAGCAGTGCGGCCCAGCAACAGCTTCCACATCCATCCAATTGCTCTTTTCTTACCTCTGATAGAACTAGCTTTGTTCCAGCCTTTGGCAATTTGGAGGCAAGCGGGCCCCACTTCCTCCCCAAGGAGGCATGGGACCTACTTTGAGTGGAAAGGCCCCTCACGGAGCTGAACCCAGGAAGGCACCCAGTCATGTCTGACACATTCCTGCATCGTGCTTCTTCATGAGCAATACCGCTATAAGCTAGGCATGTCTTTCCAAGGCTCAGAAAGGACAGGGGAGATGCATGGTGCTGCCTCTGGAATTTCGGTCCTCTGAGCAGACCTGGAGGTCTCCCCTTGAAGGAGCTAACCAGTTTCTTCCAAATACAGGCTTGCAAACACACACTGGGTGGCTGCCTCTTCTTCCCTGAAGGACGATCACTTTCCCCGCATCCTGTGAACTCTGCATCCCAGCCTGCTGGAAAAGCGCTTCTTGGAGGTCATTTTTCAGGGACAATTTTCCCTGGAGCCCCGGGCCGTAGGAAGGGCCCCATGCTCGCTGGGAAAGGCAGAGTCACATCCACAGTCTGTTCTACCCCTTTTGCCCTGTAGGAGAGCTCTAGTGAGCCTAGGTCTGTCAGGAAAATTCTTGGCTCCTATGGGGACACACCCTGTGTGTTAACCTGCATATCGGACCTAGGGGCCACAGGGCGCCTGTTCCTCTCGGGGGGGACCCTGAAGTGGTGCGGCCCAGCAACAGCCTGAACATCCATCCGATTGCTCTTTTCTTCCTTCTGATAGAGCTAGCTTTGCTTCTCGCTTTGGCATTTCGGAAGCCAGGGGGAGCCCCACCGCTGTTGTCCTGGGGTCTATTGGAGGTACCGGGTCTATTGGACCCCAGCATGGCACCCGACCCCCTCAGACACACTCCCGCAGCCTCCTTCCCCATGGGCAGGACTGTTCTGACCTAGGAATGTGTTCCCAAGGCTCAGAAAATGCAGGGAGACACACGGCCCTGACTCTGGAACTGAGGCCGTTGGAGCAGGCCTGGAGGTCTGACGTCTGAGACGCCAAACACTTGCTGCAAGATACAGGTGTGAAAACACACTCTCTGGGGCTGCCTTTCCTTCCTCCAAGGAAGAGAGCTTTTCCAGTCTCCTCCGTGCTGAGTCATACAAGGCTGGAAAGGTCTGGCTTCGAGGGCATTTCTCAGCGGCAATGGCCCCTGAGGCCCTGCACCCAGGGAGGGATCCTACCCTCCCAGGGGAAGTCAAAGCAACCTCCAAACAGCTGTTCTCTCATGTTTCCTCTGCAGGAGGGAGCTAGTGAGCCCAGGTCTGTCTGGAACGTTCTTGGATCCTGCGGGGAAATCATCCTGGGAGCCCACCTGGATACCAGTCGTAGGGGCTAAAATTCGCATTTTCCTTCCTTGGAGCCCTAACGCAGTACAGCCTAGCAACTGCTTGAAAATCCATCCTGTTGCTGTTTTCTTCCCTCTGACAGAGCGAGCTTTGCTCCCCATTTGGGGATTTCAGAAGCAAGGTGGTGGCCTGCAACTCCTTGCCTGGGGTCCATTGGAGGTGCAAGGTGCCCTCGACCAGGTGACCCCAGCATGACACCTGGCCCCCTCAGACACACTCCCGCAGCCTGCTTCCCCATGGGCAGGACTGCTCTCACCTAGGAATGTGTTTGCAAGGCCAGGAAACTGCAGGGAGACACAAGGCCCTGATTCTGGAATTGAGTCTGTTGGAACAGGCCTGCAGGTCTTCTGTCTAACAGGCCAAACACTTGCTGCAAGATACAGGCCTGAAAACACACTCTTGGGCTGCCTTTCCTTCCTCCAAGGAAGAGAGTTTTCTCAGCCTCCTGTGGGCTGAGAGTCACACAGGGCTGAAAAGCACTTGCTGGGAGATTATTTTTCATTGGCCATGGCCCCTGAGGCCCTGTGCTCAGGGAGGGCTCCCTCCCTCCCAGGGAAAGTCAAAGGAAGCTCCAAACGGCTGTTCAATCATGTTTCTGAGAGAGTCATTGCCAAGGCAGGTTTATAAGAAGTTCAAGGGTCCCCAAGGAGAGAGGGGTCTAGAATTCTCAAGGAGGAAGGAAGGACAAACTGTTTTTCCCTCTACATTCCTTAGGATTATATAACAATCATGCATTCTTCTTGAGGATGGTCTCTGGAAAAAACCTTCTGGCTAATCCTGTTATCTTAAAATGTCAATTATGGGAGTAGGTCTAGTGAGTCTTTACAACCTCCAGACATTCTTTTGTTCGTTGTCATAACTTATTGGAGAGTATATAACTCCATTACTAACACTAGCAAGGGGGTACGCTTTCTGCCCCTTGTGATGTCTCTGTCAGAAGCTTTCTCTATCTCCTTTATCCTTTAATAAAACTCTATTGCACAAAAGCTCTGAGCAATCAAGCCTCGTCTTGGGCCCTGGATTGAATTCTTCTCCTCCATAAGCCAAGAATCCCAGCATCTTTTCGTGGTTCAGCAACAATATTTCATTTCCTCTGCAGGAGAGAGCTAGTGAGCTTAGGTCTGTCTGGAACATTCTTGAATCCTGTGGGGAAAATATCCTGTGCACACATCTGGATACTGGGCCTAGAGGCCAAAATTCGCATTTCTTTCCCGGGGAGCCCTAACGTGGTGTGACTTAGCAACTGCTTGAAAATCCATCCCATTGCTGTTTTCCTCCTTCTGACAGAGCTAGCTTTGTTCCCTGCTTTGGGATGTCTCAACCGAAGGGCCGGTCCATAGCTACTCGCCTGGGGCCCATTGGATGTGCAAGGTGCCCTCGACTAGGTGACCCTAGCATGGCACTCCGCCCGCTCAGACACACTCCCGAGGCTTCTTTCTCATGGGAAGCACTGCTCCAACCTAGGAATGTGTCTGCAATGCTTGGAAAGTGCAGTGAGACACACAGCCCTGACTCTGCAATTGAGGCCCTCAGAGCAAGCCTGCAGCTCTGATGTCTGAGAAGCAAAACACTTGCTGCAAAGAGAGGCCTGAAAACACACTCTCTGTGGATGACTTTCCTTCCTCTAAGGAAGATAGTTTTCCCAGTCTCCTGCTTCCTGAATGTCACACAGCTGGAATGCGCTTGCTTGGAGGTCGTGATTCAGTGGCAATGACCCCTGAGGCCCTTTGCCCAGGGAGGGCTCCCACACTCACAGGCAAATCAAAGCAACTTCCAAGTGAGTCAGCTCTTCACATCAAGTGGCCAAAGTATTGGAGTTTCAGGTTCAGTATTAGTCCTTCCAATGTCTATTCAGACCTGATTTCCTTTAGGATGGAGTGGTTGCGTCTCCTTGTAGTCTAAGCGACCTACAAGCATCTTCTCCAACACCACAGTTCAAAAGCATCCAATTTTCAGCTGTCACTTTCCTTATAGTACATCTTTCATATCCATCCATGACATATGGAAAAACCATAGCCTTGACTGGATGGATCTTTGTTGGCAAAGCAACGTCTCGGCTTTTTAATATGCCGTCTAGTTTGGTCATCACTTTTCTTCCAAGTCATAAATACGTTTTAAGTTCATGGAGGCAGACATCATCTGCAGTGATTTCCAAGCCCCCCAAAATAGTCTGCTGCTGTTTCCAATGTTTTCCCATCTATTTGCCATGAAGTGATGAGACTGGATGCAATGATTTTAGTTTTCTGAATGCTGAGCTTTAAGCTAACTTTTTCACTCTCCTCTTTCACTTTCATCAGGAGACTCTTTAGTTCTTCTTCACTTTCTGCCATAAGGGTGGTGTCATCTGCATATCTGAGATTCTTGATATTTCTCCCAGCAATCTGGATTCCAGCGTGTGCTACCTCCAGCCCAGTGTTTCTCATGATGTACTCTGCATATAAGTTAAATAAGCAGGGTGACAATACACTGCCTTGACATATTCCTTTTCCTATTTAGAACCAGTCTGTTGTTCCATGTCCAGTTCGAACTGTTTCTTCCTGACCTGCATACAGGTTTCTCAAGAGACAGGTCAGGTGGTCTGGTATTCCCATCTCTTTCAGAATTTTTCCCAGTTTATTGTGATCCACACAGTCAAAGGCTTTGGCATAGTCAATAAAGCAGAAATAGATGTCTTTTTTTCTGGAACTCTCTTGCTTTTTCAATGATCCAGTGGATGTTGGCAGTTTTGATCTCTGGTTTTCTCTGCATGTTTTAAATCCCTCTTGAACATTTGGAAAGTTCACAGTTCATGTGAACTTGGAGAATTTTGAGCATTACTTTACTAGTGTGTGAGATGAGTGCAATTGTGCAGCAGCTTGAATATTCTTTGTCATTGCCTTTCTTTGGGAATTGGAATGAAAACTGACCTAATGAC
Source organism: Capra hircus (assembly GCF_001704415.2). Classification (NCBI taxonomy): domain Eukaryota; kingdom Metazoa; phylum Chordata; class Mammalia; order Artiodactyla; family Bovidae; genus Capra; species Capra hircus. The sequence goes on from NW_017189994.1 coordinate 18,149, forward strand.
TAGATGTTTTCAATTGCATATGCTGAAAGAACTGGCTGTGCAGTTTTGAAGAAAAAAAAAATCATTTTAACCCATTTTCTCTGAAGTGCAAGGCATATCATGGCCATCCCTGAATCATAAAGTCACCTTTTCTTATGTAGTCATAGTTTCATGCCTAAATTATAGGCCAACTCGTGCTCAAATGGACTCTGATGTCAGGGGCAGATCAAACTAATAAAAAGCTTGGATTGTCCCTCTGGAGGAAAGTGAGAATCTTGGTCCCACGAGAAGAATCTGAAGGGTAAGGGAACTTGCAAGAGTGGGGAAAGCTTAGTCCATCCTACATGTACCAAAATCTTAAATAAGGCTTCTTTACTTTACCGAAGTAAAAAACAGATGATGAAAACAATTATAAATCAATGAAAGGTAAAGAAATCCATAGTCTGTTATCAAAAATTGCATTCTAAGAAAACTTTGTTCTCTTAACCTAGAGAGGAGACTAAATTCCATCTGGTACCAGCTTACCAGAAGACAAACAAACAAACAAACAAATTATCGGTAAGCTTAAAAAAAGTATATTCCATATATCTTGAAGTAGCAGTATTTCTGCAAAGGCATCAGTGTGAAACCATAGAGGACATGGTTAAAACCCTGATTAAATAGAAATTGACAATGTAATCTGTCACTGCTGCGACTTGAAATGCTTTAATATGATAACT
>NW_017189995.1:0-18810 GCF_001704415.2 Capra hircus
TCCAGAGCCCTGAATGTTTGATTAACAGCCAGAGCCCTGAATGTTTGACATTCTCAAATTCCCTCAGTTAGGAGTAGACTGTTGACACGCTCTTCCCCAGTGGCTCAGATGGTAAAGAACCTGGCTGCTATGCGGGAGACTCATGTTCGATCCCTGGGTCTGGAAGATCCCCTGGAGAAAGAAATAGCCACCCACTCCAGTATTCTTGCCTGCAGAATTCCATGGCCAGAGGAGCCTGGTGGGCTACAGTCATAGGATCGCAAAGATCAGAAAAGACTGGACTAACACTTTCACTTTCAGTCACTATGCCACAACGATATCAGGGTATCCAAAGTCCGACAATAAAGGTTAATTTTTGTAGAAGCAGAATGAACTTTATCTACATGTGCCATAATCTTCAGAGATTGTGAAATACTCCTTATTTTCTCAACAAAAGTAATGAGAGATCTCAAAAGCAGTTACAAATCACTTAGACCCAAAGAGTTCACACAGTCTGTTATCAAAAGCAGCACTCCAAGAAAACATTGTTCTCTTAACAGACAGAGAAAACCATATTCCAGTCTGGCATCAGCTTACTGCTAATAACAACATTTATTTACCTAATGAATTTTGATTCAGTTTTGGAAAGCCTTCTCTATATATCTTGAAGAGGTAGCACTTTTGCAAAGGCATCCAAGTGAAACCATAACTGTATGTGTGTCAAGAGAAGACTTAGGAAGGCACGTTTCAAGTCTGCCTATGGACTTCCCTGCTGAGTCCAGTGGCAAAGAATCCACCTGCCAATGCAGGGGATGCAGTGTGTCCCTGACCTGGAAGCTTCCGCATGCTGTCGTGCAGCGAAGCCTGCGCACCACAGCCGCGGAAGCCCGCACCCTGAGCCCGGGTTCCGCAGAAAGAGACGTGTCCACAAGGGGAGCCTGTAAGCTGCAACTGGAGAGCCGCCCTCACTCAGACAGCTAGAGAAAGCCAGCGGCAAAGACCAGACACAGCCAAATAGTAAACCAATTAATTAAATAGTCTCTAGGGGTTTTCACATTTAAAATGTGATTGCAATGCCACTGACAAAGTAGCTGGGTTACTGCTGAGACTTAAAACACTCTCAGAAAAACACCAGAATTATGCCTGATAGCATTGCACTTGTTTGTGTGGCATCGAAGGTGAAGTTGAAGGGGACTTAAAGCTTAGATGAAAAAGAAACCTGGAAAGTGAAAGTGTTAACCGCTCAGTTCTATCCAACTCTTTGCCACACCGTGGACTGTAGCCTGCAAGACTCTCTATTCGTGGTTTCCAGGCAAGAACACTAGAAGTGAGCTGCCATTCCTTTCTCCAGGGATCTTCCAACCAGGGATCGAACCTGTGTCTTCTCATGTAAAGTAGGAAAGAAAATCACAGGATGAAAAGAGAGAAGGCACAGTGTGTGTGCTGGTGCGCTGCTTGAGAAGATATACTGGAGGCCCGGGGGCTGTGATTTTTCTACCGCCCCTAGGAAATAAAGTGCGGCGTGTAGCAGGGAGAAATTGGCTGATGGTGCCAGCAAGAAGTCCTGCACACAGCTCGCAGCGTTGATGAGGACGCACTGCTGGGCTGAGGACCCGCGGGGTTTGCGGTTCAAGGAGAGCAAGAGACAGAGGGAGAGGACACAGGGAAAGAGAACTTGTGCTCCTTCACCGAGCGGATCTAGACGGAAACCTGTGCGTCTTGGAAGCAGAGAGTGAGAGCAAGCAAGTTCTCATGGGAGAGAGAGACTCAGAGGTCCCCAGCCAGCATTTCGGGGAGACCTGCAGTTTACCTTGAAATCCTGGGTTTCAGCATCAGGTATTCTCGGAGAGAGTCAGCCGTGAGGGGTGGCTTAGCTCTGTGCGCGGATATTGAACCCGGGTGGCCTGGATGAAAACCAGGACTCCTAGCCGCTCGTCCACCAGGGGCCAGAGGCTAGAGACAAGGTTCCCCTGACTCTTGCCTCCATTGAAAAATGCATTTCTCAAGGAGGAAAAAAATTTTTTTAATCTAAAACAGGTACAAAGTGTATTATTAGAGACAGCACAGCAGTGAGAGAGCACTCAGAGGAAGTTTGCTCAGTTAAGACAGAAGCGAGGCAGAGACACAGCTGGAGAGAAAGAGTGCGGGCCTCCTCCCAGGAGGAGGAGCCCCATGACCCAACAAAGTCAGTAAAATCATCCACAAGGGCAGTTCTGAGTTTGTTTATCTTTAGCCAATTATCCACTTATTTTAACACAACTGACCTGCCCTAGGACCCTCACCCACTCGCCTGCGCAACTTTTTTTCAGGATGTATTCCAGCCGGGAGGCCATGGGATGGGGTGGGTCCTGGCACCTCCTGTTATGGGGGGATGCCCTCCTCCTCTCTGACCCTCAACATGTGCCATGTCTCCCTGGCCACAAGGCTGGGAAATCTGTCACTCTTGACCTTTAAGTCAAAGAGGGTTTAGGCCTGCCACAGTTGTTGCCTGAAAGTGTCCACAGGAGACAAAGTCCAGCTACTCACTCTGTTCTTATCATTTCCATCTTGAAGAGCCAACAGGAGGCTGCTTGTAACTCTCTAGCCCAGAGCCCCTGCCTCCTTCCTCAGGAAATGTAAACAGAAGTCTAATTGTAAATGCCCAGCCTGGAGCCCACTAGCTTCTACCTCAGGACCATATGGGGCTCCTGGGAATGAAGGCTTTTTTCTGTCCCCTGTTCCTTTTTCAAAAGTATTTTAAATACCAAAAACATTTTGTAGTGGGGTGTAGCCAAGGAATGATGGTGGCGTAGGTTCAGGTCAACAGCGAAGGGACTGAGTCTCACATGGACTTGTGTCCATTCTCCTCCAAGTCCCGTCCCGTCCAGGCTGCACCCAACACTGAGCAGATTCCTTGTGTCTACAGTAGGTCCTGGCTGCTTTTCCATTTTATATATAGCGGTGTGTACATGACCTCCCAACGTCCCTAGCTATCGCTTCCCCTGGCAACCATAAATTCATTTCCTAAGTCTGTGAGTCTCCGTCTGATTTGTAAGTAGGTTCATTTCTGTCCCTTGTTTTTTGTATCCAGACTCAGCTTCCATGACCTGCTCTGAGTTCCAAAGGGCAGCTTCAAGCAGTTGCTGCTCACAGAATCTGAAACTCCAATACTCTGCCCACCTGATGTGAAGAGCTGACTCATTTGAAAAGACCCTGATGCTGGGAAAGATTGAAGGTGGGAGGAGAAGTGGATGACAGAGGATGAGATGGTTGGATGGCATCACTGACTCAATGGACATGAGTTTGGGTCAACTCTGGGAGTTGCTGATGGACTGGGAGACCTGGCGTGCTGCAGTCCACTGGGCCGCAAAGAGTCGGACATGACTGAGAACTGAACTGAACTGAACGGAATCATGGAAGGAGCTGCTGAGAAGCCTCCTGCGGCAAAATTAAAAGGACCAGAGACCCCTTAAGTTTTAATCTTTGTCAAGACGAGGAGACCTACCGCCTGGGACCCTGCACACACCCTGCTCTGTCAGCAACTGCTCCCTGAACAGTTGCCATAAAACTCCTCACTGAACTCGCCTGGGTTGGGACTCAGTTTCAATGGCAGGAGCCCGCTCTGTCCCCTGGGCCTGGCAAAACAATGAAACTGTTCTTTCCTCCTCCACCCAGAACTCTGCCTCTGAGGTTGGACTCCACACTGGTGTTCAGAGAGGCTGAGTTTTCAGCATCACTTCCTGTTTATGCAGGTGTGACCAACCCAGATAGCCGGAGTTGGACGGGTGACAACGTGATCATTAATAGACAAAGGAGACCTCATTTCTATCATTTCCTTTATTTATTTATGATTTTGTCTGTGCTGGGTCTTTTCTGCTGCATGTGAGTTCTTTCTATTTGCGGGGAGTGGGGGCTACTCTCCGGTTGGGGTGCAGGGGCTACTGGCTGCCGTGGCTTCAGGCTTTCGAGCGCAGGCTTAGTAGTTTTGGACAGAGTCTGAGCTGCTCCGAAGCATGTGGAATCTTCCTGAACCAGGGATTGAACCTGTGTCTTCTGGATTGGAAGGTGGATTCTTATCCACTGGACCACCAGGGAAGTCCCCTAGATGCCATTTCTTCTCAGGAAAATTTGCCTGACACCCAGTCAGGACCTGGCCCTTTGGGGAGACGTGCAGTCAGGCTCCAGTTGTCTCCTTTAACTAAGTAGGTCTTAACTATTTTTTGTGGTGAAACAAGTAAAGTGTACCCTTAATCCATATATCTTATACGGGTATGTATTTTATGCGTGTTGATTATACATGTACACACATACTTCACTTTTTGCCAATGCTGCCTGTTTCACAAATTGTGGATTTGTGGCCACTATGTTGTCAGTTAACGTTCATCATATCTTAGAAAAAAATTATTTTACAATCAAAGTATGTACAGTATATATATATTTTTTTTACAGATTGTTTTTTCTCACACTGACATCAGCTTGATGTATTTTTTGCAGCCAAAGATGGAGAAGCTGTATACAGTCAGCAAAAACAAGCCCGGGAGCTGACTGTGGCTCAGATCATGAACTTCTTATTGCCAAATTCAGACTTAAATTCAATAAAGTGGGAAAACCCACTAAACCATTCAGGTGTGACCTAAATCAAACCCCTTATGATTATACAGTGGAAGTGAAAAATAGATTTAAGAGACTAGCTCTGATAGAGTGCCTGATGAACTATGGACAGAGGTTCATGACATCGTACAGGAGACAGCAATGAAGACCATCCGCAAGAAAAAGAAATGCAAAAAGGCAAAATGACTGTCTGAGGAGGCCTTACAAATAGCTGTGAAAAGAGAAGCGAAAAGCAAAGGAGAAAAGGAAAGATATACCCATTTGAATGCAGAGTTCCAAGGAATAGCAAGGAGAGATAAGAAAGCCTTCCTCAGCAATCAATGCAAAGAAATAGAGGAAAACAATAAAATGGGAAAGACTATTTTGAAGAAAGATCTCCTCAAGAAAATTAGAGATACCAAGGGAACATTTTATGCAAAGATGGGCACATTTCATGCAAAGAGTCTTAGCCACTGGACCATCAGAGAAGCCCCTAAAGTGTAACTCCTGACATAATACATAGTTACCTGAGTTTCCTTCCCATGGGACAATCTCATTCTTATTGGAAATAAGTACAAGAAGGTGCATCTTATGTGTAGGCTAATATTTTATTTCTTCCTCTAGTTGTCAGTAACATCATAATACTTTCTTTGTGAAGATTCATCTTACTACACACTTATGAAGCATGCAATCTTCTGATGCATATTAAGCTTAAGAGAGTTTACTTAAAAATTATACAATAGCAAAGTCATTTTGTCCACTGGCAATAAATACAGGGCACTAAATGCTTTCCACTTGCACAGTCCATAGAGGCTCAAAGTGTGCCTTGAACCAGCGGATACCTCCAGTGTATGGAGGGGTCCACACAGCATCTATTTCCTTTGGCTAAGATGCTTCATCACTAGGGGTGTTTTAGTCCGGAGTCTGGGAGGTGGAGGCTGGTGGCTCATTGTTCTCCTCCAAGCTGTGTCGGACCCCATATCCAAAGTATATGGCAAATCCTAGTAGGGAAATGAGACAGTAAGAAGAAAAACAGGGGCTCTCTTCACTTATGAATACCCAGTAAGCCTTCTATTCTGGTGTCTGACACAGTTTAGGGGGGAGGTGGTAGGAAGAAGATTGGGCTCAGTCACTCAAGAAGCCTCTTCAGCCCAGAAAGTCACTCACCAATGGCATTCCAGATGCCAAAGAGGATCCAGGCCCCAGAGGTCATCTGCATCATCAAGTAAAGGTTCACGAAGATGCTGACCAGCGGGAGGACAGGCAGAGCAGGGACCTGTGGGCAGAGTCAGTTCATCCCTGAACACAGCCCAGATGTCTGAAAGGGAGACCCTGACCTTCGTGGGTCAGGCTTTGTGTTCAGTGCCTATTGAGCCTGGTTTGTAAGCACTGAGTGTGGATCAGGGAGGAGTCCATAGGTTTCAGCAACTCCTTTTCTTCCCTGGTCCAGCAAGGGATGTTGATGTCTCAAAGCACGCAGACCTCCTTCACTGAACATAGACACTTTGTACACATAGGTCACATACCCTGAATGTAAGAGGTCTGGGGCTCTGGGGCTGCCTCCAGATGATGGCCGTCACCCCAGTGATGAGCAGCAGCAGCAGCACAGCCACTGTTGTGAGCGCGGGGTCTCCAGAGAACACACGTCTGGGCCACTGGGCCAGGACCAGGCTCAGGATGCTCAGCAGGAGAACTGCAAGGGTCAAGGAGGAGGAGAACAGGCTGGACCCAGAAGCCAAAGACGCCAGGACCTCGGGTCACACCCCTCCCTGAAACCACCAACATCAGGAAGGGCCATCATATCTCCCAGACTCCTTAACTGACAAAATACACACTCTCACTCCATCCTGTCCATTTCAGAACATGAACAAAGGGAAACCCCACTGCTCACCAAGCAGGAAGGCACATCCATAGACAATCTGGCCAGATTTCCGGGTGGGGGTGGTGCTGGTAGGCAACCACAGGCTCTTTAGAATGTTTGAGGTTCCTGCTTCAGGTACAGAGTCCAAAGGACTTCCTACAGGTACAAGCTCCATCTCAGTTTCTTCTTCCGTTTTCTCACTCTTACTTAAATTCTGACCTGGCTGATACCTGAGTTAGAGGTTTAAAGGCAATATTAACAGCAGCCACTATTCACAGAACACCAGATTGTCTATTCCACTTCTTTCTTCTCTTGAACGATCAGAAGGCATAATGAAGACACAGACCAGGATGACCTCCCCATTATCCCCATGACCCCAAGCCCCTCAGTCAAGGTGTAGTGCGGTCTCACCTGAGAACAAGGACCGAGAAGGACACCATGGAGTAAGCAAGCAGGGACGCAACTGCCATGAGGTTTGCAATGTGGCTGAACTCAAAGAGTAATGCCATGATCCCTAGAATGGGGGAGCAAAAACGGCAGGGGTGGGATTAAGAAACCATTGGAACTGCACTTAAGGGAAATGGATCAAGGAAGGAGCGAGTTTTGCTTATTCACCTGCAAGGCTTCCAGAAGACATGATGGCCACGACGGGGATTTTTGTGTGACCATAGACCCGGGCAAGTCCCCGGAAAAGGAGCCCGTCCTCTGCCATTGCACCGATTAACCGAGACATGGGGAACATGTCACCCAGGAGGCTGGGAGAGAAAGTGGAGACACGTGTGAGGACGTGGAGAAGCAGGGGAGACCAGGACATGCGCTCCCTAGTCTACACGGAGCAAGATGTCTTTCCCTCTTGTCTCTCAGTCCCACGGGCTGGGGTGCATGAGCATCTGACAGTTGACGGGGAGAAACCCGGACACTGACCTGGACGTAAGAGCACAGAGGACGCCAACAGCCACCACACATCTGGCAGGGCCCCAGCCAACATGGAGAAAAGCCTCGGGCAAGGGGCTGTGGTGACGAATCTGGTAGTAGGGCACCATGAGGGTGAGCACCGCGGAGACAGCAAAATACGCCAAAAAGCACATGAGGAGTGAGATCAGGGAGATGGACCGCTGAGGCTTGAGGTCTCCTCTCTCTGCAAAAGGGGTGGAAGCAGCAGGTCAGGAAAACGCCATGGGGTGAAAGCACAGAATTGCCTGAAGCAGGCTAACCTTCTCCCAACCTCTGTGCCCAAGGGCAGCCCAAACTCTGTCCAGACCCCCGATGGGACACTCAGTGATCATGTTACCTCTAGCGGCAATGGCAGCAAAACCAACAAATGCATAGAAACACGTAGCTGCTCCTTGGACAACCCCCTCAAAGTCAAAAGGCACAAACCCTCCAGCACCTGGAGGGCCCAAGCTGTGGTGAGAGAAGGAGCAAGAAAGATCATGGGTGAGGTGGGTTCAGCCATCACTTCTGGACTCTTCCCTCAATACCACAAACTCTGGCCTCCAAGAAACCCACCATCCGGATCCACCAGCCTCAGTCTCTTTAGTCCCCACCAGATTCTCAGCTCCCACCTCCCTACACACACACACACACACACACACACACACACACACACACACACACACATTAATATGACCAAGGGTACGCTCATAACCTATACGAGAATACAGCTGTTGCCAATGGGTAGTCCTGTTCTGTGAGCTTCCAGTTGTGCAGGTCCCCATTAATGAAGCCAGAGAGGATGATGAAGCTGAGAACCAAAAGGTTGATGCCCGTGAACACTCTGTAAACCCAGGCTGACTCAGGAACTCCCAGAGCGAGTAGTACTGCAGGAGAGATGGAATACGAGACACGCACAGTAACTAAGTCCATAGAGCCAGGGAGCAGCCTGGGGGCTGGGGGGTGTGGGGGTGGGGTGGATGGACCGTGATGCTCAGGGATACAGGGTGTCTTTTGGGGGAGATGAACATGTTTGAAGGTCGATGGAGGTGATGGCTGGACAACATTGTGAATGTACTAGCACCCCTGAATTGTACCCATAAGATAGTTAATTTCTTTTCTTATAATTAAAAAAATTTTTTCATTTTATTTGTATTTGGCTGGGCTGAGTCTTTGCTGTGGCATAACAGAATCTTTAGTTGTGGCATGTGAACCCTTAGTTCCGTTAAGTAGGATCTGACTTCCCTGACCAGGGGTGGAACCTTGGTCCCCTGCACAGTGAGTAAGGAGTCTCGGCCACTGGACCACCAGGAAGGACCTAATAGTTCATTTCTTATTGTGGCGATCATCTCGCATAGGCAAGTCTATCAGATAGTCACTGTGAGACTTTCCTGGTGGTCCAGTGGTTGGAAGTCTGCCGGCCAATGCAGGGGACAAGGGTTCCATCCCTGGTCCAGGGACATTTCACGTACTGCAGACCAACTAAGCCGATGTGCTGTAACTACTGAGCCCGAGCTCTAGAGCCCGTGCTCTGCAACAAGAGAAGCCACCAGAACAAGAAGCCTGTGTATCAAAGCAAAGAGTAACCCATGCTCTCTGCAACCAGAGAAAACCTGTGAGCAGCGATAAAGACCTAGTACAGTAAAAAAAGAAAAAAAGAAAAAAGCACATTTTACACCTCAAACTTATCGTGCTGTATGTCAGTTGCATCTCAGTAAAGCTGGGGGAAATAGCAAATTGATAAATTTATGCTATATGAATTTCCTCTGAAATAAAAAATGAAAATCTTTTGTCTCAGTACCAAGAAGAAAATATGTCAGTCTAAGAAAATGATTCTCACCTGGGAGTAAATTTTATTCCCCAAATATTTGGCATGGTTTAGAGACATTTGAATTGTCAAAATTCCAGAGTGTGTTTCACTGGTATCTAGTCATGTGTGGATGTGAGAGTTGAACTATAAAGAAAGCTGAGCACTGAATAACTGATGCTTTTGAACTGTTGTGTTGGAGAAGACTCTTGAGAGTCCCTTGGACTGTGAGGCGATCCAAGCTGGATCTAGAAAAGGCAGAGGAACCAGAGATCATATGGCCAACATCGTTGGATCATGGAAAAAGCAAGAGAGTTCCAGAAAACCATCTACTTCTGCTTTATTAACTATGCCAAAGCCTTTGACTGTGTAGATCACAACAAACTGTGGAAAACTCTTCAAGAGATGGGAATACCAGATCACCTGACTTGCCTGTTGAGAAATCTGTATGTAGGTCAGGAAGTAACAGTTAGAACTGGACATGGAACAACTGACCGGTTCCAAATTGGGAAAGGAGTATGTCAAGGGTGTATATTGCCACCCTGCTTATTTAGCTTATATGCAGAGTACATCATGAGAAACACTATGCTGGATGAAGCACAAGCTGGAATCAAGATTGCTGGGAGAAGTATCAATCACCTCAGATATGCAGATGACACCACAGTGATGGCAGAAAGCAAAGAAGAACTAAAGAGCCTCTTGATGAAAGTGAAAGAGGAGAGTGAAAAAGCTGGCTTCAAACTCAATATTCAGAAAACCAAGATCATGGCATCTGGCCCCATCACTTCATGACAAATAGAAGGGAAACAATGGAAACAGTTAGAGACTTTATTTTGGGGGGCTCCAAAATCACTTCAGATGGTGACTGCAGCCATGAAATTAAAAGCTCCTTGGAAGAAAAGCTATGACCAACCTAGGCAGCCTATTAAAAAACAGAGGCATTACTTTGCCAACAAAGGTCTATTGAGTCAAAGCAATGGTTTTTCCAGTGGTCATGTATGGATGTGAGAGTTGGACTGTGAAGAAAGCTGAGTGCCAAAGAATTGATGTTTTGGAACTGTGGTGTTTGAGAAGACTCTTGAGAGTCCCTTGGACTGCAAGGAGATCCAACCAGTCCATCTTAAAGGAAATCACTCCTGAATATTCGTTGGAAGGACTGATGTTGAAGCTGAAATTCCAATACTTTGGCCACCTGATGCGAAGAGATGACTCACTTGAAAAGACCCTGATGCTGGGAAAGATTGAAGGCGAGAGAAGAAGGGGATGACAAAGAATGAGATGGTTGGATGTCATCACCGACTCAATGGACATAAGTTTGAGTAAACTCCGGGAGTTGGTGCTAGACAGGGAAGCCTGGCGTGCTGCGGTCCATGGGTCACAAAGAGTCCATCAGGCCTAAGTGACTGAACTGAACTGAATTTGGCTGAGTTGGGTCTTAGCTGTGGGATCTTTTGTTGCGACCCAAACAGCAAAGTTTGGGAATCAGTGGATAAAGAATGTACCTGCAATGCAGGAAACACAGGAGACATGGGTTCACTTCCCAGGTCAGGAAGATCCCCTGGAAAAGGTAATGGGTAACTCACTCTGGTATTCTTGCCTGGAGAATCCCAGTGACAAAGGAGTCTATTTTGCTATGGTCCAAAGGGTCACAAAGGGTCAGACGTGACTGAGCAACTAGACACACACACACACAGATTCTCTAGTTGTAGTGTGCAGGCTAAGGACTTGGGCTTAATTGTTCTGCAGCACATGAGATCTTAGCTCCCTGACCAGGGATCGAACCCTTGTCTGCACATTGCAAGGTGGATTCTTAACCACTGGACCACCATAGGAGTCCCCTCATCACATCTTATATCTAACCGCTGACTCACCCGCAAGCAGCAGCACCAGGCCCAGTGCGAAAAAGTCTGCATCCTGGGCCAGAAAGTAGGGTGCATGCAGAGGGACAGTTTCCTCCAATTTCTGAGAGATGCGGTCCCCAATGAGGCTCTCAAAGGCGTACCTCCAGGCGCGGGCTGTACATGCAATGGCTGCAGCAGCAGAAAAACGAACATTCACAGACAAAATTGAACACCTAGTAAGTGCCAATGGACGTATATTGGAGGAAAAAATATACAAAATATATAAGCTCAAAGATTTTTTTTTCCATGGGGTATCGAGAGCAGACTGAGATGACTCACAAAAAAGGTCCACTCTTTAATATGTTAGGAGGAGGTCAGTGTTTCACAAGGAAAGAAAACTGGGAAGTTGGACCAGGAGGGCTAAAAGATGAGGGATGAAATTTTAAATCAAGTGGCAACCCCCCCCCGCCCCCCCCAAAAAAAATCACTCAGAGGCAACAGCTGAGCAAAGACTCCAATATAATGAGGTGATGAGCCTGTGGGACACGCCTCCCTCCCACCCGTGCCCACAATTTCCTTTCCTTCTCTTTCTCAGTCCAAGTATTTAAGGAAAGCAGGAGAGAGCTGACTAGAATGAAGTTGTGGGGTTTTCCAGCCACAGTTACCCATTTCCCACCTCAAGTCAGGTAACAAAGTGCCCATGAATGAGACCACAATCCCATCTCCCAGTTTCCTGACCTTAGCCCCCACACCTTTCCCCCCACACCTGTCGCCTGGTCCCATCACCTCACCAATTAAAAATAACAGTATGATGTTCCAGCCAACAACGAAGGCCCAGAGCTGTCCCATCATGACGTAGCTGCAGACATACGCAGAAGAGGAGCGTGGTACCCGTGCATCAAACTCCACATAGCAGAGCCTCGACAGTAGAGAAGACAGGCCGGCCACCGAGAAGCAGATGACAATCGCTGGTCCAGCTACGTACTTGGCCACTGCACCAAGCACGATGTACAGGCCGGCTCCCAGGTTCCTGCCCACACCCAAGAACACCAGCTCTGTGGCACTCAGATGAATCTTGAGACCGTCAGACTCCTTTATGGTGTCTGCCCCTCGCCTGTGGACCAGCTTCTGACCAACGTGGCGAACATACTGACACACCATCCTAGACATAGTTGAGGAGGCTATGATCTGCTGAGAAAACAAGACACAGAGCCAGCAAGATTGTTTATCTGTCCCTGACCCTAGGAGTTAAATTCCATGAAGTATTGGAGTGATGAGGGACAGGTGGTAAAAGGACCCACTGGGCAAGTTCTCCCTTCTCTGAGCTTTGGTTTCTTCAAACACAATGAAGCCTCTTAATGTGTTTCAAAATTACTAGGAAGAATGTTTAAAGACAAGTGATGGGGAGCAGAATCAGTTCAGTCACTCAGTCGTTGGGACCCCATGGACTGCAGCACCCCAGGCCTCCCTGTCCATTACCAACTCTTGGAGCTTCCTCAAACTCATGTCCATCGAGTCAGTGATGCCATCCAACCATCTCATCCTCTGTCATGCCCTTCTCCTTCTGCCTTCAATCTCTGCCAGCATCAGGATCTTTTCTAGTGGGACCAGAATACATCTTCTCCAATGTGCCCCTTTGACGGGTTGACTGTTTTGAGCTGAAGGCAGGGAAGACCCAGCAGACTCAGGAGAAGCTCCTTGCCTATTGCTTAACTGCTCCAAATAACGTAGATTAAGGGACCTACACAGGAAGAGAGCTATCACCAAAGAAAACCTATTATTTCTAAAAGGATTATCTTCTGAAGTGGCAAACATTTGTTTACCAAGCACTTGATTTTTGTTGTTGTCTTTAGTAGGTCAGTCGTGTCTGACTCTTTGTGACCCGGTGGACTGCAACACACCAGACTTCCTTGTCCATCATCAACTCCCGGAGCTTCCTCAAACTCATGTCCATTGAGTCAGTGATGCCATCCAACCATCTCATCCTCTGTCGTCCCCTTCTCCTCCCAGCTTCAATATTTCCAAGCATCAGGGTCCTTGCAAATGAGTCATCTCTTCACATCAGGTGGCCAAAGTATTGAAGTTTCAGCTTCAGCATCTGTCCTTGCAATGAATATTCAGTGTGGATTTCCCTTAGGATGGACTGGTTGGATCTCCTTGCTATCCAAGGGACTCTCAAGAGTCTTCCAAGCATTTGCTTTTCCCATCTTCCCTTGGGTTCTCTTCCTCCCCTTTCAAGCCGAAGATTCCTACTCCCTTCTCTTTAGGTCAGGGGAGGATATGAGCCTCAGTTGTTTGAAAGTCTTTGAGTCTCAGAACTTTTATGGGGCTCCCCTATGAGCAAATTGAATCTCCTAATCTGTCTTTTTTTTTTTTTTTTTTGGCTGTACTGGGTCTTAGTTGCAGCACACAGATCTTTCGTTGAGGCAGGTGAACTCAGTTGTGGCATACGGGGTCTAGTTCTCCAACCACAGATGGAGCCCGGGCCCCCTGCAGTGTGGGCACAGAGTCTTAGCCACTGGACCACCAGGGAAGTGCCTGTTTGACCAGCCAAAGAGCTTAGAAAAGGAAATTTCTGCCCCTACAGAAGCAAAACCTGGCACACTGCCTGGCTCACAGTGTCTGCTTAACCAGTATGAACTGAGTGGATAAGAATGCTGATTTCTTATTTTTAAGCAAAATCAATCAGGTCTGCTATTTCAAATCCAGCTCTGCTATTTATTAGCTTGTTGATATTGCACACACTATAGCCCATCTTTGTCATGCTGTTGTGGGAAAACTGTCATGATCATTACTTCCTTCTGTCTTAGATAGGGATGAAGTGACTAATGGGCTTGGTGATCAGAAATCACAGACTCCACCTGTTTCCATGATGAAGATCCTAAAACCTGGTAGCTTCCTGTTCTGTTGCCTTCAGAGTGACATGGAACAGGGACTCTGCTTTGGGGCAGAAGCAGATGGAATTTGTAGGGAGGGACAGACTCAAGCCCAGCTCAGTCAAAGCATCATAGCAGAGTGGCCTCCCAACTACCTGCCTGGAGGGAAGAGAGATCAACTTTTATTCTGAATCAGGAAGGACAGGACTCTATTTCCTGCTGCTTTGGGGCATGAAATGTCCCCTCACTACACTGCTCTGCAGGCCTAGGATGACCCAGTGACCACAAGTCACCATCAGGGGGCTTCTACCCCTGATACTCTGAAGTCCAAGTTTAGAGTGTTGGTTCAGAGCAAGGATTCAAAAACCCAGGAAACTCTGATTCGAATCTTGGCTCCTCGAACCCTGCTGTGCCTTTGAACAAGTCATACACTTCTCTGGACCTGTGTTTTCTTCTTGCTCAAATGCTGCTGACGAACCCCTGTGCACCGTGAGGAGGAATGTAAGGTTCTCTAAAAAAACTAAAACTGGAATTACCACCTGATCCAGCAATTCCACTGCTGGGTGTACACCCAAAAGAACTGAAAATAGGATCTCAAACAGATATTTGCACACCTATTTTCATAGCACCATTATTCACAACAGCTGAAAGCTGGAAGTAACCCAGCTGTCCAACCTCAAAGAAATGGATAAATGTGATGAGGCCTATACATGCATTGAAATAATACAGTTTCATTTGCTAATCCTAGTCATGAATCAGGTATTATAAAGCTCACTGGATTATAATCAACAGTTTTAATAAGTAAAAGTTGAAAAGATTTCCTTTCCATTTCCCACCCTCAGGCTCAGGAACTAGAGATAATTAGATTAGATAAGAGAATTGTACCTCAGAGTGCTGGTCTTAAGGCACAGGAAACCATGTTCTTCTAGCAGAACTTCTCTCAGTGTCAGAATTCTGGGGGGAAAAAAGTATTTTAAAAGCTAGCTTTCTCTAATTGCACATGCAAGAAGAACCAGTTTTTGTGTGTTTATTTTTGTTTGGGGAGGTTGTTTTTGTTGTTTGGGGTTTTTTTTTTTTTTTCTACCCAATTTCAAAAAGTTTTATCTTAGCCAGTTTTCTCTGGAATCCAGAGAATTTTGTGGCCACACCAGGTCATAAGAAAATGTCATCTTTCTTTTCATTAGTCAAAGTTTTATAGCTAAAATTTAGACCAAATAGTGCTCAATTTGGCCCAGATAAGAATGGCAGATTGGCTGAGAAAATGCTGTCCCACAGGGATCGTCCCTCTGGGGAGATGGCATCTTAGTTTGATTAGATGAGGGGGAATGAGATGGCAGAGGAGCAGGTGGGTGTGGAGTGCCTCTGTCTCCAGAGATACCTCAGGAAGACACCTTCAGACACAGGCGATCTTGCAGAAGGGCAGAAGAGAGCAGGCAGGAGCACCTGGCCACCGGAGAAGACTATATAGAACCACACAGAACTCGGCAGGGTGAAGGAAGTGGGGGAAAAGAGAGTCAGTGGGCCTGGACCTGCCCTGGGAGGGTGCGGGACTGAAGCAGGGGCCCGGTCCCAGCGTGGGTGCATTGGAGGCTGAGGAAACTGTTCAGGGGACAGAGAAGCACTTGAGGCTGAGAGTGAAGCAGCTGGTCTGTGAGCGTCTGAATGGAATGAGAATCACGGAGACAAACCTTGCCGCAGCCATACATTCCCCGGAGAGGGATGCAGGGACGCATGTCCCCTGGGAGGCGCAGGGCTGGGAGCTGGAGCGCAGGGATCCTGCAGCGATCCCAGGGCGAGGTCAGCTGTTGACTGCGGGGAGACGCCCGAGGGGACGTGAGGGAGGAGTTGGCAGTGGGAAACGCCTGAGCAGGAAACCCGGGCAGCCAGGGAGGCAGGGCGATCCTGCTGAGTCACTCGCAGGCGGTGGAGCCATCGCTGTGGCCCCTCTGTCCCTACATGTCAGCCCTGGAGAGTGGAAGGCCCCAGAGAGAGGCTGGCCCTTTAAGTGCCTTCACGGGGGAGGGAGCCGGGAGCAGAGAAGGACCGGCCTGGAGGCGCTGTGACCACAGCTGCCAGAGGCCAGACGACACCCTGGAGGGCCAGAGCTCCCTCGGCTGAGACAGCTGGGGTCCCTGCACACTCGGGGGTCCCTGCACACTCGGCGCCCCCAGAGTTCCCACGATCCGAGCAGCTGTGCCACCCCCACGCTGGATGCCGCTGGGGCAGAGCTGCCAGAGGCTAGAAAGCCCCTTTCCTGGGGCCCTAGCCGCCAGTTCCCATGAGCACCTGGTGCCCCGGGCCCTGCCGCCCCAGCAGCTGCACCCCCCTCACCCCCTCCTCCCTGGGGCAGACCCACGCCCTCCAGGGCAGCCTCAGGAGCAAAGCCCTGTGGACGACTCACAGGCAGAGGCGGAGACAAAGCCACAGCTGAAACCCAGGGGCAGTGCGGCTAAGGAGAACTCAGAACCTTCCCCCTGCTGCACAAGTTGCAGACTGAATCCACTCCATCAAGGAGGCAGACTCTGTGTCTCTGGAATATAAGAAAGGACACCGAGCGCTCCCGCAGAAGAAACCACGCCAGCTCTGGCAGCTGTGGACCTTGGAGGCAAGAACACCCAGGAGTAGGACCAGATTAGAATCTGAGCTGCCCAGGCAGCAGGGCCAGAGACCAGCACAGTGTTGGAGGGCATCCAGGGGAGTCGAGGTGCATGGAGACTCCCAGAGAGGGAAGGCAAGCTGACAGCTGAGATCCAAGGAAAACACTTATTATTCTTATACTTTGACTTGTTCTCTAGCTGCTTCTGGATTTTTTCCCCCCACTCTGTTGCTGTAGTAGTTGATCTTATTAGTACTGTTAAATCTACTTAAGCTTTTGAGAATTTTTTAGCCCCCTGGGAGAATTTTTTTTATCACAGTTTGTATTTGCTGTTTATACTTCTGCCTCTATGTTGGCCTTCTCTGGTTCTTTGGGGTTTTCCTTTTAAATTCTTCAAGTTTTACATTTTATTATTATTATTTTTCTACATTTATTCTTTGGCTTTTCTTACTGCTATTTTCCTGTTGTAGTTATTCCTTAATATGCATAAATCTTTATTTACCTCTCCTTATATTTGCTTCTTCTTTCTTCTTCTTCTTTCTTTTTCTCACCATATTTGTTTTGTTTCTGTTGCTTTACTCCCTAGTTGGCACCTTGATTTGGTTTTCTTTTCCAGTTTGTGCTTTATTTAATTTTGTTTTTAACTGGTGGCTATCATTTTTGGTTCCCTTTGCTTGCTGGGCCCATCTCTTGTACTTTATTGAGTTTTTGACTGTTTGGGTTTTGTTTATGGGTGTATATGTCTGTGTGTGTGTATTCCATTGATTTCTTTTGGCTGATCAGAACAATCTGAACGAGTAAGAGAACTTGCAGGAGTGGGGAAAGCTTGATTTCCCCCCTGAGATTTGGAGGAAGATCAAAGGGGATCGTTTAGAATGTAGGGGGGTTAACCTCCATCCATGTTCCCATACTTTGGCAATATAGATCTAATTGTAGTATAGTATTATAAGTGAGAGACCAATTTTTTTATGCAGCAACTTAAATAAAGGCCAGGCAACATTACAGCAAAGCTTAGTTTTCCTTTTCTCAGCCTCTCTGGCTTAGAAAGGGGATTCTCCATGTGAAGAGCTGACCCATTTGAAAAGACCATGATGCTGGGAAAGATTGAGGGCGAGAGGAGAAGGGGACAAGAGAGGATGAGATGGTTGCATGGCATCACTGACTCAATGGACGTGAGTTTGGGTAAACGCCAGGTGTTGGCGATGCACAGGGAGGCCTGGCGTGCTGCAGTTATGGGGTTGCAAAGAGTCGGACGTGACTGAGCAACTAAACGGAAGGTAAGAAAAACCCAAGTAAGATGGTAGGTGCTGAGACAGGGCATCAGAGGGCAGACAGACTGAAACCACAGTCACTGAAAACTAGCCAATCTGATCACAACGACCACAGCCTTGTCTAACTCAGTGAAACTAGGCCATGCCATGTGGGGCCACCCAAGATGGATGGGTCATGGTGGAGAGGTCTGACAGAATGTGGTCCACTGGAGAAGGGAATGGCAAACCACTTCCGTATTCTTGCCTTGAGACCCCCATGAACAGTATGAAAAGGCAAAATGATAGGACACTGAAAGATGAACTCCCCAGATCAGGAGGTGCCCAATATGCTACTGAAGATCAGTGGAGAACTAACTCAAGAAAGAATGAAGGGATGAAGTCAAAGCAGAAACGATACCCAGTTGTGGATGTGACTGGTGATAGAAGCAAGGTCCGATGCTGTGAAGAGCAATATTGCATAGGAACCTGGAATCTCAGGTCCATGAATCAAGGCAAATTGGAAGTGGTCAAACAGGAGATGGAAAGAGTAAACGTCGACATTCTAGGAATCAGTGAACTAAAATGGACTGGAATGGGTGAATCGAACTCAGATGACCATTACATCTCCTACTGCAGGCAGGAATCCCTTAGAAGAAATGGAGTAACCATCATGGTCACCAAAAGAGTCCGAAATGCAGTACTTGGATGCAATCTCAAGAACGATAAAATGATCTCTGTTTGTTTCCAAAGGCAAACCATTCAATATCATGGTAATCCAAGTCTATGCCCTGACCAGTAATGCTGAAGAAGCTGAAGTTGAATGGTTCTATGAAGACCTACAAGACCTTTTAGAACTAACAACCCCAAAAGATGTTCTTCTCATTATAGGGGACTGGCATGCAGAAGTAGGAAGTCAAGAAACACCTGGAGTAACAGGCAAATTTGGCCTTGGAGTACAGAATGAGGCAGGGCAAAGGTTAATAGAGTTTTGCCAAGAGAATGCACTGGTCATAGCAAACACCCTCTTCCAACAACACAAAAGAAGACTCTACACATGGACATCACCAGATGGCCAACCGAAATCAGACTGATTATATT